>NW_027197841.1:0-53935 GCF_038502225.1 Cherax quadricarinatus
TTTTGTAGGAGGCTGTTTGGCGGTGTGGTGGGTTGTGTGGTGGTGTTGCAGGTTGTGTGGTGGTGTTGCAGGTTGTGTGGTGGTGTGGTAGGTTGTGTGGTGGTGTGGTAAGTTGTGTGGTGGTGTGACAGGTAGTGTGGTGGTGTGATAGGTTCTGTGGTGGTGTGGAAGGCTGTGTGGTGGTGTGACAGGTTGTGAGGAGGTGTGGCAGTTTGTGTGGTGTGGTAGGTTGTTTGGTGGTGTGGCAGGTTGTGTTGTGACGTTGTGGTGGTGTGGTAGGTTGTGTTGTGGCGTGGCAGGTTGTGTGGTGGTGTGGTAGGTTGTGTTGTAGGCTGTGTTGTGGTGTGGTAGGTTGTGTGGTGGTGTGGTAGGTTGTGTGGTGGTGTGGTAGGTTGTGTGGTGGTGTGGTAGGTTGTGTGGTGGTGTGGTAGGGTGTGTGGCAGGTTGTGTGGTGGTGTGGCAGGTTGTGTGGTGGTGTGGCAGGTTGTGTGGTGGTGTGGCAGGTTGTGTGGTGGTGTGGCAGGTTGTGTGGTGGTGTGGCAGGTTGTGTGGTGGTGTGGCAGGTTGTGTGGTGGTGTGGTAGGTTGTGTGGTGGTGTGGTAGGTTGTGTGGTGGTGTGGTAGGTTGTGTGGTGGTGTGGTAGGTTGTGTGGTGGTGTGGTAGGTTGTGTGGTGGTGTGGTAGGTTGTGTGGTGGTGTGGTAGGTTGTGTGGTGGTGTGGTAGGTTGTGTGGTGATGTGGCAGGTTGCATTTTCTCTAGACAAGGTGGAACCTTCGTCGTGCTGTACTCTAGACAAGATGGAACCTTATTCATGCTGCACTCTAGACAAGATGGAGCCTTCCTCATGCTGCACTCTAGACAAGATGGAAGCTTATTCATGCTGCACTCTAGACAAGATGGAACCTTCCTCATGCTGTAATCTAGACAAGGTGGAACCTTTCTCATGCTGTACTCTAGACAAGGTGGAACCTTCCTCATGCTGTACTCTAGACAAGGTGGAACTTTCCTCGTGCTGTACTCTAGACAAGGTGGAACCTTCCTCATGCTGTACTCTAGACAAGGTGGAACTTTCCTCGTGCTGTACTCTAGACAAGGTGGAACCTTCCTCATGTTGTACTCTAGACAAGATGGAACCTTCCTCATGCTGTACTCTAGACAAGATTTAACCTTCCTCATGCTGTACTCTAGACAAGATGGAACCTTCCTCATGCTGTACTCTAGACAAGATGGAACCTTCCTCATGCTGTACTCTAGACAAGATTTAACCTTCCTCATGCTGTACTCTAGACAAGATGGAACCTTCCTCATGCTGTACTCTAGACAACAACGGAGATTAATTAACTAAGAATGAATATATATTTTCCCGCGAGAAAATTCCCAACTCTTTCTTTACTCTTCTTTTCCAGAAAAAGAATAGCAAAAAAGTGATACAATGAGAATTTTAATTAAGTTTTGCAAAAGAATTTTGAAATTACTCGTGTCAGAGAAAATGGAATAAGCATAAAACACTAAAAGCAGGAAATAGACGAATCCAGAGAAAAATAGGAATTGCTGGAGATACAGGAAATTGTAACAGATGTGAAATGGGAGATGAATGAAAAAATGTGAAATGTATATATTTATATGAAAGTGGAGAAGCTGAACAATGGAGAATGTGTGACATGTACAAAACTGAAAATGTAAGAGTGAAAACAGTAACGTATTTTGCGCTGTGCCTCGTCTCTCTCTCTCTCTCTCTCTCTCTCTCTCACACACACACACTCACTCACTCACTCACTCCACACACACTCACACTACATACACATCACACACACACACACACACACACACACACACACACACACACACACAACATACACTCACACACACACACACACACAACATACACTCACACACACACACACACAACACACACACACACACACACACACACACACAACACACACAACACACACTACACACACTACACACACACAACACACACAGCGCACACAACACCCCCCCCCCACACACACACACATACCAAGCTGCCTCATGACCGATGTTATCATGTCTGCCTTGGGTCTTGTTTCTTCTAAGAGCATCAGGTTCAAATAAGTTCTCTCTGCAGGACATCTCAGCTCTGGCACCAGTCTTGTTGAAACTCTCATTTTTTACTTTGTAGACATTGTTTACTACTATGTGTGTGTGTGTGTGTGTGTGTGTGTGCTTAGTAACCTTTTTCCTATTCCCCTCCCTTGTTCAATACTCTCATATTTCTTCTCCCTCCTTTTCCTTCCTTTTCCATCTAATCCACATCTCCATACCTTCCTCTCTCCGTCCCTCCCTCCCCCCTCCTCCTTCACCTGGCCTCCCCCCCATCCGCATTCCATCTACTTCCATCTCCTTTGTACCCTTCATTTCCTCCGGTTCATCTTTTCAAGTAATAGAAAACTCTTGGTATTTGCTGGAATATTAATTCAAGAGTATGTAAACACTGTTGGAAACTTGCTTCAGTACTTGCTGGAAGTACTTAAGTGCAAGTATAACTAATGTTGGTAATTAAAAAACAGTGTTTCCCTTCCCCTCTCCCTTCTCCTCCCCTTACTTCCCCTCCCCTCACTTCCCCTTCCGTCACTTCCCCTCCCGTCACTTCCCCTCCCGTCACTTCCTCTCCCCTCTCCATCTTACCATTGCGTCCTGGCACACATTAGGACTGCAGTATCCTGTAACAGATCCTCGTTGGAAGGACACTACTTTTACACGGTACTTGTTTATTGTTATGCTACAAGAAACAGAAAATGGCTGGCTGGGTGGCTGGCTGGGTGGCTAGTTGGCTGGTTGTCTGTCGGCTGTCTGTCTGCTTGGCTGGCTTACTTGCTGGCTGGCTGGCTAGCTAATGCAAAATAAGGAAAACTCGCTGTATAATGAGTCGGACAACTCTCGCAAAACTCACACTTAGAGGAGAAACTAGTGATGGTCTTATTCCGTCATTTACCATTATCAAACACAGGCTCTCCTAGGTTAGGTTAGGGAAGACTAGGAGAGAATAGCCTTGGTACTATTCCATTGGTGTCCACATTATAGCTCGAGTCTATTCCATAGACCATACTCGACAGCTGACTATTAAATAGATCACCGTTAAACATAACCAGCTGGAGATAAAAATCACCAGCTATAAAAATTTATTAGTATGGTTACCAGCTATTAATTCAAGAGAAAAGGAAAGACACCTACTATATAAATTACTACCTATATAAACACCTATATAACCAGCTAAAATATAAACCATCACCTCTGACTTATTTCTAGTGGGGAGACCTCTTTTGGCCATAGCCCAGGATGAGGCCCACAATGTTAAGAGGTTTAAAGCCAATCGACCACACGAGGGTTGTTAGGACTGCACACACACTGAACACCATCAAGAATAATATTTTAATCTCTAAAGTAAGGCCATATTAAAGTATACTAAAAACGCATCTTCCTGTGACAAGGTTTCCCATTTTTATCTCGATGATTAAGACATATGTGCAACAATTAGGTATCTTTATTGTCAAAACGTTTCGCCTGCACAGTAGTCTTCGTCAGTCAAATTAAGAGGCAGTAGGTGTAGTAGCAAAATGAACATGATGTAATCAATCCATCAACCTTGGAGGAACAGTTTTCAAGTGGTCCCTCAACCTGGAGAAGAGTTCAGCTCCATGGTCTGGAACGATATGATGCTGAAGCATGAAGCTTGAATCGACAGTATTTAAGACTAAATTCTCAAGCTTCAGCTTCATTTCTTTCCAGTATGGTGGAGCTGAACTTTTATCCAGGCTGAGGGACTGACCACCTTAGCACTGTTTCTCAAAGGTTAATGGACTGATAACATCTTCATTTCACCACTACATCTACTCCCTCTGTATTTGGCTGACGAAGCGTACTGTGTAGGCGAAACGTTTCAACAATAAAGATACCCAGCTGTTGTACATGTATCTTAATCGTCAACTCTTCAGTCAAATAAGAGACATGGATTTCAGGCAGTATTTTATACCCTTCTCAACACGCTATCTTCTCCTTAAGAAATCTTATCCTAAAATCTGTAAAACTTTTTTTTTTCTGCAGGAAGCTCCGGTGAACAAGATCAAGAATCTGTAAACAAAGTAGTGGGGAAAGAAAGCTTCGGCGAGTTGAAGTGGGGATGGGAAGAAAGTTTTCAGACTACGGGAGAAAGTTTGGCGGTGAAAGTGGGCTTTCAAGGGCCGCTTCCTGCCCGAAGTTTCCTTTTTGACGGAAAGGAAGAAGGAAAAAAAATATCCGCTCGTTGGATAATTTGCATCGTGGGAACTTAACGCCGGTCCCACGTATTTGCTTCTTCCCTCATCCATTTACACTATTATATATATAATATATATATATATATATATATATATATATATATATATATATATATATATATATATATATATATATATATATATATATATTATATTAAAATAGTGTGTGTGTGTGTGTGCGCGATGAAGATTAACAATTAAAAAACGTTAAGTATTTAGTATTTACAGATGATAAAGGCAAAACAAAAATTAAACAGGAAGGCCATTTAATAAAACTGCCTCAAAAATGGAATGAGGTAATTAATGGAGCTCAATCGGGCCAAAGTACCTCATTCTTAACACAAAAACAATGTGCGAGGCAGAGTATTCAGATACTGTAATTGAGGAGCTGAGGATATGGTGTTAGATTTTGCCACGAGTTAGAGAGGAAAGGAAGAGGGGAGGAGGGGGACAGGGAGAGAGAAGTGAGAATGACAAAGAGAGAGAGAGAGAGAGAGAGAGAGAGAGAGAGAGAGAGAGAGAGAGAGAGAGAGAGAGAGAGAGAGAGGGAGAGAGATATTGAGATATTGAGATATTGAGAGATTGAGAGATTGAGAGATTGAGAGATTGAGAGATTGAGAGATTGAGAGATTGAGAGATTGAGATTAGGGAGTTAGAGAAGGGGAGAGGATGGAAAGTAGGAAATTCAAAGAAGTAAGGAAGATGGGGGACAATTCATCAGGTATCTGTCTTAAAACACTTGCCACAAACCATCGCCAGCACTTGACATGCACTTTGTCTCAAAACACTTAACACAAACCACCTCCTCTCTCCTCTTTACAATACGTTACTATGTACTTCTAACACCAGTATTTATGTTATACACTCTCTAATTTATTCTTACCTCATTTATGCTATTTGTGCCTGGGGACTAACAACAGCAAATCACCTAAAGCCAATATTAACTCAACAAAAGTGGTTGTACCAACCATCACCCAGTGTAGTGCCAGACAACACACATTCCCCCACTCTTCAGAAGTCTTAAATTACACAATATACATAATATTCTGAAACTCTCTCTTGACAGCTGCAACAGACTCAACCTGTGTAAAACCTCACTGTTCAAAGGAGTCTTTAAATCTTAAAAAAACAACTCTGCTAGAAGATTTCAAAGGTTCCCTGTCTGCCAACCGCTTCGAGTGTGATCCTGACAGCAATATACTACGTCAAACAAATCGTGAAACCTTCTGTTTTCATCATTTTCTTCTTGCTCCAGCTTTCCTTCAACTCTCATATTGTACTATCTCATCATTTTCGTAATAATTCAGATAACCTGTATCACTCACCCTTCAATTACTTGACAATTATATCTTCCTAATGCGATTTTCATGTTCAATTAACCGAGCAAATTTTAATATGTAGAAAGACACGTGAGTAAACACTAGGGCATATTTGTTAAACAACGTTTCGGTTCTGGAACCTTGATGACTTTTAACAGAGGTTAAAAAGACAGCATATATAGGCGGGGAGTGAGGTGAGTGATAAACAAACAACCCGCATATAGAAGAGGGGATCTTACGGCGACGTTTCAGTCCGACTTGGACTATTTACAAAGTCTCACATGGTGACTTGAAGAACGCCATATTGGAATGAGGACAGGTAAACAATGTGACCACGTGACTCCTGTGTTATGTTGATGCCTTGCATGGTTTATACCAAATTTTAATATTCTCTAAGCTGAGTGTTTAGATGCTATGCATTCTACGATCCTTCGGTTTATTGTATGTCCTGGGCAGTAATGCTTAAATGTAGATCAGTAGTCGAGTTTGTATTTGACCAACATTCGTATTAACCTTCACAAACGTTAAAAATTGCTTTACTAAAACTTCCAACAAATTGCTTGCAAAAATTACAGTAGCAGTTATACGTTATGCTGAATTATAAAATTAGTTGCAGGCTGCCCGAAATTTTCTGCGTTAACCAGAGGCTCTGTTATGTATGTCAGTTATGTCACTTTTTTCTGAATCAAATGTAAAACACTTTCTAGAAATGTTGTTTATCATTTAACGAGTGGGGAGGGAGACAGGGAAGGAATGTATGGAAAGAGGAAGGAAAGGAAAGAGGGAAGGAATGAGGGAAGATGAGAGGCGTTAGCGAAAAGAGAAAATAGAGAAAAAGAGGTGAAATAATGGAAGGAGATAGAGGAGTAAAAGCAGAGAAGGGGGACATTGGAGACTGCGAGAGAAGGAAGATAATAAAAGATTAAAAGATACATGAAAGGAACAGGGAGAGGGAGAGAGAGAGGGTGAGGGAGAAGAAAAAGGAAGAAAAAGGAACTTGACAGACAGGGCCACCTGTTTAGAGACCTGTTCTCAGAACAAATCAGCAGGATCTCTGAATTGGTGAGCAAACTCACACGTCACCCACTTAGCTACTCCTATCCCAGCCCAGCAGGTGGTATTGTGCCTTATACAAGACCACAGACCTACATCCCTGCAGCTGCCTCAGTACCCTACCTCTCTCAAGGGCAGGCACCTTACATTCCCTACACACCCACCACCTCAAGCTAACCACTTCATCATGAGGAGCCAGTTTATCAGCATCCTGTCTGCCAATATTAGAGGTTTCATTACTAATGTTGGAGAGCTCACACATAGTTTTGTGAACACTCGACATCCCGACATGATAGCTGTTGTTGAAACATTTTTGGATGACAGGACTCCAGAAAATTTTGCAAGAATTGCTGGCTACACCTCATGAATGAGAAGAGACAGGCAAGGGCAAGGAGGAGGTGTTGCTGTGTGCTTCTCTAAAAGTGTTCATGCCCAGCACATTGATGTTGCCACCCCTACACATCTTGAAATGATGTTCTTCAAGCTCTGTATAAACACTAGCAACTCTGTACTAGCATGTGCAATGTACAGACCTCAGTGGCAACATGCAGACCCATTAACTTCCTAATGGAAAATATTGACTCCCTTCTGCTAGAACACAACTGTCAACATATTATAATTGTTGGTGACCTCAACCAGCACCTTATACAGAGGGACTTTGATGACCTTCTTGCAGTGTTTGACATGAGAAACTTTGTTGATTTCCCTACTCATATCTCTGGCTCCTCCCTTGACCCAGTAGCGAGTGATCTGGCAGAAGGCATAGTCACTTGTCAACCCCTCGGCTACGTTGGATCGTCTGACCACATGGCTGTTTCTACGACACTTAAGATCCCAACAGAACGAGGTGAGGAGTCCACACGCACAACCTGTCTATGGGAAAGAGGTAATTGGCCAGCCCTTCGCTCTGAGCTCGCCATCACCGATTGGAATGCTCTTCTCCAAGGGGAAGTTGACAACCAAGTGAAAGCCTTCACTGGACACATCCTTAATCTACAACAAGAACACATTCCTCACCGGCAATATGTGCCAGCCTACAGATCAGCCTTGGTTTGGCTTTCGTTGTAGAGAGGCTGCTACCGCTAAGTACAAAGCATGGCGAAGGTATAAGAGACATCCTACCACCTATAACAGGAACTTGCACACGCAAGCCTGTAGGCATATGGGTGACGTTCAAAAGTGGGCCATTGCTAAATGGGAGGTGGACACTAAAAGAAAGCTAGCATCAGGTAGGGTAGGCTCCAAAACCTGGTGGTCCCTGGTCAAGGACAGACAAGGTTATCTGCCTGATGAGCTCATTCCACCTCTAAATCGACAGGATGGGACCACCTCTACTAGTAGTCAAGAGAAGGCGGACCTCTTTGCTGAACACTTTGCTACCAAAATGCAAGTTCCTGATCCAGCAAGGGACCCTCCTTGGCTAGCTGCAAGAACTGTGTCAAAACTGTCAGTGGTGACAATAAGGCAGGAGGAGGTGCATTTCCTTCTTAAATCGCTTGACCAAGAAAAGGCTGTGGGCCCAGACAAGTTGAGCCCAAGATTGTTGAGAAGATGTGCAGACCAGCTAGCAGCACCTCTAACTCGCATCTTTCAGCACTGCCTAGTACAGTGTAAATGGCCCTCTCTATGGAAAGAGGCAAATGTAGTCCCTGTTCACAAAAAGAAGAGCAGAGCAGAAATCAGCAACTACAGGCCAGTGTCACTCCTGTCAATCACTGGTAAGATCCTTGAGACAATAATCTCAAGACAAATGACAGAGTTTTTTGACTACCACTCACTACTTTGTGATCGCCAATATGACTTCAGGAAAGGTTACTCTGCTGCTGATCTGTTGTTAAACCTCTCCACTAAGTGGCACCAGTCACTGGATGAATCCAAAGTCAGCTGTGTGGTAGCACTGGACATTGCTGGCGCTTTCGACCGGGTGTGGCACCAGGGCCTCTTAGCAAAACTTCAAGCACTGGGAATTGCAGGCTCTACGCTATGTCTCCTCAGTGATTACCTTCATGGTAGATCTCTAAGTGTAGTTCTCAGTGGAACGGAATCAGCAAGACATCCTATTGGGGCAAGTGTTCCACAAGGAAGCGTGCTGGGTCCATTGTTATGGAATGTCTACTTCAACGACCTTCTTCATCTCATCCCAAAATCACATGCATATGCAGACGACTGTACACTGACATTCACTTATCCAAGAGAAGTAATGCCAGTTGCTCTAAGCTACATCAATCACCGGCTGAGAGCTATATCAGCTTGGGGAAATAGATGGCAAGTAACATTTGCACCTGAGAAAACGCAAATGATGATCGTCTCTAGGCACCATGATGGTAATGCTGGTGCAGTAGTAAGGATGAATGGGAGGGTGTTGGCACCTGGAGAAGAAGTTGATATCCTTGGGGTGAAATTTGACTCCAAACTAACCATGAAGAACCATGTTGTAAATCTTGCAAACAAGGCAGCCAGGAAGCTTACAGCACTTCGCCGTATCTCGCATCTGCTTGACAGTAAGGGTTGCAAGATCCTGTACGAGGCGCAAGTACGCTCACACCTTGAGTATGCTCCACTTTCTTGGTTTGCCTGCCCCCCCCCCTCTCATCTGCGACTGCTTGACAGAGTAGAGAACAGAGCAAGACGTCTCATCTCTCGCCTGGATCCACTTCGAGGACAGCGTGAAACAAGCTTTTATGCCACAAGACGGGCAGAAAGCAGCAACTTCACTTTGGCTGTACCCTTCTCCAGAACATCACTCCATCTGAGATCATACATACCCAGGATGACTCGAGTATGGAACACATTCGTACAGCATAATGATGTCAACGAGATAAAGTCAGTTGATCAAATGAAAATGCTGGCCCACAGATGGCTCCAACTTCATCCTGTTCCCTACTTGTATGTCTCTTAACAATAAAAATGCTTTCAAATGAGCTGATGTATGTAACAGCTCTTAGCTTGCCAATAAAGTTAAGAATCCTTAACCTGTAAATAGCTTGCCAATAAAGCTAGGGGTCCTTACTTAACCTTGTCAAACCCTGTGTAAAAAAAAAAAAAAAAAAAAAAAAAGGGAGGGAGGGAGAGACAGAGAGAGAGGAAAAAAAAAAAAAAAAGGGAGGGAGAGAAGGAGGAGAGAGGGAGGGAGAGACAGAGAGAGAGGGAGGGAGAGACAGAGAGAGAGGAGGAGAGAGGGAGGGAGAGACAGAGAGAGAGGAGGAGAGAGGGAGGGAGAGACAGAGAGAGAGGAGGAGGGAGGGAGGGAGAGACAGAGAGAGAGGAGGAGAGAGGGAGGGAGAGAGAGAGAGAGGGGGAGAGAGGGAGGGAGAGACAGAGAGAGAGGGAGAGAGAGGGAGGGAGAGACAGAGAGAGGGAGGGAGAGACAGAGAGAGAGGGAGAGAGAGGGAGGGAGAGACAGAGAGAGAGGGAGGGAGAGACAGAGAGAGAGGGAGGAGGGATAGAGAGAGGGAAAGTGAGAGAGGTGGAGAGAGAGAGTGGGAGTGCAAACAAGGTCAAAATAACAAACAACAGAAGCAGTGAACGCCTTAAGGTGATGACAACGATAAATAAGCATAATTTAATAATAATTTCCACATAATTAGACATAATTCCACAATATAACAACACAGTGTGATAGGAGAAGAAAGACGTTATTTACAGCTTGCGTGTCGCCTCTAAATTACACGGACAAGAAAAATGATTCTCAGTTTATTTTTCGCTGAACTGACCCCCATCTTGGGTTAGGTCTTGGGTCATTTCATAGAGGAAGTGACCCCACTTTGAGCCTGGTCCAGAGACGTATCTTGAGGACCTGACCTTCGTGATCTTCCATCCCTTTCAGGGACGTAAATATCGTGTATATTTATGTCATTCGTTGTGGTGGCTTATATACGTCATGCTTTGTCACTATGTGCCTGTCTGTGTTTCTCTATGTATTTGTCTGTCTGTCTTTGTACCTATCTGCCCATGCTCCTCTGTGCTCTGTCTGTGCTTAATTATTTCATTACTTTTTTGTGATTAATTATTTCATTACTTTTTTTTTGTATTTACGACAGCAGAGCAATTCCCAAGATGTCTCGCCATTTTTATTACTGTTATCTGCACTTGGACCTTAACCCCCACAAAAACTCCCACCCCCCACCCCATTCCCCAACATGCAATCCACAACAGTTGGGTAACACCGGAACTGCTTATTGTTAGGTGAACGTGGGCAGTAGGCGTAAGGTAAACACAGCCTATGCATTTTAATTTTAGGCAAATCAATTGCCAACATGAAAGTAATGGAAAGTTTTTGACAATAGTTGTACAGGATTGTGGCAATACTTTCCGGCCAAAACACTCGGCAGCATTTCAGCATAGTCTGTACACGTTGTGCACGTACATTCAAAAATATTATTATTATTATTATTATTATTATTTATTATTATTATTATTATTATTATTTATAATTATTATTTATCTATTATTATTATTATTATTTATAATTATTATTATTATTATTATTATTATTATTATTATTATTATTATTATTATTATTATTATTATTATTATTATTATTATTATTATTATTATTATAGTCTCATGCGCCTACTGCATAGCTCCACAGATCTGAGCAGACATATTTCAAAGACTTCATCTCATCTCTATATGAATCTCACCTACGTATACCTCTCCATTTTGGAGTTCATATATACAACTATTTTACTCTTTACAAGATTTAATGAAGCTCTAACGGAGCGAAATGTTATTAAAGTAAAAGCTTGTTATAACACGTGTGTCCTTTCTTCATCATGTATGATTCACTCGACCATATGTTTCATCGATGCTTCGCCTGTGTATCTCTGTACCTGTTTGCTTGTGTTCATGTGCGTGGCCATCTGTGTCTGTCTATACAAGCCTGACTCCGAACGCTTTCCTCTCCTGTCAGCATTCCAACAATTTGAAAGCCATTGCAGGCGTTTGCTTCAGCTCACTCGTGAGTATCATCCTCTTATTTACATTAGTTAAGTTCCTCGTGTTTACAACAGCTGACCCGGTATAAACACAGGCTGGGGCAACACTCCGGCCTGATAACTCCTGTGTTTAACTTTCTCGTATTTCGAAATGTTTTTGGAGGGGGAGTATTTATGTTATCCAATGTTTGTATCGTAAGTTCGGGAGTTTACAATTTCCTCATAGTCATGGTAGCCAAATTACTGTGTTATTAAGAGTTATTGATACCTCTTGCAACAACATTACTTTGCCCTCTCTCAAAATAATCAGGAACTTCAATTCATTTGAATTATTCTACGAGTTTCTAATGTTTAAGCTGCAATTCAGTGTTTGCGTGTTAATTATAGAAAGGTAACATACTAGTTCTGGTTAAATATCCTCGTCTTTTGAAGGGCACCCTATTATTGAATACACATAATAGCGCTATATATATATATATATATATATATATATATATATATATATATAACTATAAAATATGAAACGCTTTGATTAAGATGTTTCCCAGGCCAAGGTGACAAGCTTCATTACCTGAAGCACAAAGCCCATCTAATGTGATGGAATATAGCAGGGGGAACATCGCTAGTTTTTATTCCCGCCATGTGACTGTTATAGAGTAGATTGGTAGCAAACTGCTGATATACTCCATTTTGTTTATTAAAAAATATAAAATCTTTTGAGTTCGCTATACGTCCCAGTGTTCGCCAGACACACACTCTCTCTCTCCCTCTCTCTCTCTCTCTTTATCTCTCTTTATCTCTCCCTCTCTCTCTCCTTTCTTCGTATATCGTATCAGTTCTGGCATCAGTTCTCTTTAGTGAATTAGTCTTGCCCTGTTACTGAGGTTTACATCAATCAGTTTGCCTCTCACACTATCCGGCTCTCTATCTCTACCCTCATCCCCTACATTTCACTTCTTACATTACTGCGTGCAAAGTGCATATCTAAGTTATTTACCGTTTTGACTTTTAATTATTAATGTTTACTGATCACTGTAACCATTGTGGGCTTTACGATTAGTTTTGATTGTAATAATATATAAAATAACAGTAACCACGGTTACTTATAGGATTATTATCATCACAAGGAACATCTAACAATTGACAACTGGGGAAATTGTCCAGGTTCTCTGTTATAAAGACTTGTTTTATTTCCACTGTACAAATGATTTACTGGAGGTGATCAGAGCCAGGTGCAATTTTCTACACAGCACTCGGTGATATAATTTGACGATCTGATATCAACCAGGAAGGATGTGAGCAATTGTTCTGTCTCCATTAACATAACCTCACACACCTTACACATGCCATCTGGGGACTTAAAATTTCTAGTCATTGTCTTTTGTCTACTGTATGACCTCTCTCATTAAATATATTGTTGGACATAGTCACTTTGGAGGAATTTAAAGACTATTTTGATGTGCCTGTTCTGTGTGAATGGAGTGTATGCTTAAAAAATCATTGTAGACAATATATGATACCTACAAAACCTCTCTCAAGAACAAAGGATGGCAAAGACTGGTCCTGGATCTGAGAACTCTGGTGGTTCACAAATAAAAAATCAAGGGAACCGAGTCTGATGACCATAAATGATAGACCCAGACAAGATATGATACAACATGCAAAATACTGGAATTTGCGAAAGTTGACAATGTTAGAATGGCGGGGATCAGGAACAGACACACAACAGGAAGTTAAAGAAGCAGATGAGTCACAGAGATGTTGGGAAATACTTCTGAAGCTTCATTCCTCTTGAACCTCCAACCCTCCCTCCTGCCTACTTTCCCTCCTGCCTACTTTCCCTCCTGCCTACTTTCCCTCCTGCCTACTTTCCCTCCTGCCTACTTTCCCTCCTGCCTACTTTCCCTCCTGCCTACTTTCCCTTCTGCCTACTTTCCCTCCTGCCTACTTTCCCTCCTGCCTACTTTCCCTTCTGCCTACTTTCCCTCCTACCTACTCTCCCTCCTGCCTACTCTCCCTCCTGCCTACTCTCCCTCCTGCCTACTTTCCCTCCTGCCTACTTTCCCTTCTGCCTACTTTCCCTCCTGCCTACTCTCCCTCCTGCCTACTCTCCCTCTTGCCTACTCTCCCTCTTGCCTACTCTCCCTCCTGCCTACTCTCCCTCCTGCCTACTCTCCCTCCTGCCTACTCTCCCTCCTGCCTACTCTCCCTCTTGCCTACTCTCCCTCCTGCCTACTCTCCCTCCTGCCTACTCTCCCTCCTGCCTACTCTCCCTCCTGCCTACTCTACCTCCTGCCTACTCTCCCTCCTGCCTACTCTCCCTCTTGCCAACTCTCCCTCGCTACCTTTCCTCCCTTTAGCTTTAATCCCACTATTTACCTATCATGTGGACAAATAATAACATGTTACCGCTGATGTGCCTTATTTTTACTTTACTTCCATTCACCTTCCTTCCCTCCCTTCATTTGTTTCTCTTCATTTTTCTCCTTACCTTCCGTCTTCTTATACTTCCTGCTTCCCCCGTCATCACATCAAGAACAAGACCCGGGGTGAGACTGGGGTAATTAGGCAATTCACTGAGAGTAAATCCTGATGGAAGGCGACAAGGATGAGGCTGCATTCTTGAGGGGATTATTAGCGGATTTCTCTCTCACTACACGAAACTCGTAAAAACTTCCACCCAAATTGTGTTTATGTGCGTGTGGTCACTCACACACACACACACACACACACACACACATATATATATATATATATATGTATATATATATACACTATACACACACACATACACACACATATATATATATATATATATATGTATATATATATACACTATATATATATATATATATATATATATATTAATGAAAATTTGCAGAAACCTGCACTTGCGACCCAGAGTATTGGTCGGTCTTACATTTTACCCTCAGTTCGAGTCTCTAAAAAACATTTTTTGATTGTGACAAGAGTTTGTGACAAGGGGACAAGAGCTAGACGTTGTTCTTTGTTGAACCACTGAGATGGTATTTTGCAGAAATAGCAAGTTCACAAGCTAACTGTATATATCTGATTGGTAAAGTGTCTTACGAAGGTGGGATGGCACTACTGGTGGAGCATTGGTGAAGGGAGAAAGGGTGGAGTGGAATGGTGTGGTGGAAAAAAGCGAGGAAGGAGTGATGGAGGGGAGAAAAGTGTCGGCAGGGTAGAAACGGAAGGTGCAGGGTTTAGGGACAAAATGGAATCCAGCTCATTTACTTGTTGTGACGATGGCCTCCTCAGTTATTTTAATGGAAGATTGCTTTGGGAAAGTCACTGTTAAAGGTCATTACTGGGAGGTCACCTTCATTGTTTTACTATTGTGCGTCACAGCTGAGGTCACTGTATCTGCCACAGGGAATTACTAGTGAACGGAGGGGAAAAGAAGGGAAGGATGAGGAAAGAACCAGACTGGGGAACACAAACTAGCTCTTCAAGAGGACTTAATGGATGAATTCGCAAATCCATAGGATAGATGAGAAGAAAGGAAGTCTCTCGGTCTTCCCCTAAAAGGCTTTGATATTAAAGTCTTCGATTCTTGAGCGACTTTTTTTCTTCCCAGGGAAGCCTCCGCCTCCGACCCTGCTACGCCCTAATGATGATGCCGACCAATTGTGGCAGTCAAAGGAGGTTCGTTATCTCCTCGGATACTCATTCCTAAAGATTCGGAGGGAAGAAGGGAATTTATGTAATGTGTGCAAGACTCCAATTTTCCGGTCCAGCTTCACCCAGATAAAGGCCGTTGAAGCTTCGCATGAAGACTCAGAGCCGGTGAAAATATTCGCACTCTGTAATCACGGGACCAATAAGGTCTTGTTTTGAGTTTTATAGTTTATAACTCGCTGTGGTGATGACAGGGACAATGCTACACCTACTAGAAGACTCTAGGAACAGCGCCTTTCAAACCCGCACCTGCTAGCAGACTCTAGGAACAGCGTCTTTCAAACCCGCACCTGCTAGCAGACTCTAGAAAGTGTCTTTCAAACCCGCACCTGCTAGCAGAATCTAAGAACAGCGTCTTTCAAACCCGCACCTGCTAGCAGAATCTAGGAACAGCGTCTTTCAAACCCGCACTTGCTAGCAGACTCATGGAACAACTCTTTCAAACCGGATGCTAGAACTCGTGCCTTCCCTACCGGATAATAGGAGTAGTTCCTTAACAGATCCTAGTGTTAGGATACAGAGGATAGTTTCATCTAAGCTGAATACCAGACAGTGCTTTTCCGACTAGATGTTTGAACTAGTGTTTTTCCTGCTCCATACTAAAATAGGACATCTGAGGGATGCTGGGAATGGTGCTCCTAGTCTAGTTTTCTCTAAAAATCACTTCTGTCGGATAACAGGAATAGCGCCTTATCCCCTCATACTAGGAAATGTTTACGCCCCTTAAGTTGAAAGGGAAAAAAATCTCTGTTCCATGTGTCATGACCACGACCTTCCCAAGATTAACAAGTCGTCAGCAAGCACGACCAGACACCAGGCACCACCAAGCATCACCAAGTACCCCAGGTATCACCAAGTACCCCAGGTATCACCAAGTACTCCCAGGTACCACCAAGCACCACCAGGCACCACCAAGCACCCCTAGACACCAACAGGCACCCGCAGACACCCCCATGCACCAGCAATCATCTCCAGGCACCACAAAGCACCCCAGACACACAAAGTACCCCAGGCACCACAAAATACCTCCAGGTACCACCAAGTACCCCCAGGCACAACAGAGTAACCCCAAGCATCACCGAGTACCCCCAGGCATCACCGAGTACCCCCAGGCACCACCATGCACCATCAGGCACCACCATGCACCATCAGACACCACCAAGCACCACCAGCCACCACCAAGCACCACCAGGTAAATATGATACATTCATATCTCTAAGGAATCTTTATTACCAAAGAGTTTCGTCGCTACAAATAAATGGTTCAGAGCACGATAAGTTTATGATTGCGACACATGTGGGCAACACTTCTGTATCTTTATTGTGGAATCGTTTCACCCAAAAAGTGGTTTCCTAAGTCCGGTACAGAGATGAATGGGAGAGGATGAAAAGGAGTTTGAGATAATCAGCCCTGAGTTGATTTAGGACTGATCACGTTAATACCAGCCGCTACTTCTAGCGCTTCATTCACTCACTCTATCGGACTGAAGAAGACCGTTACACAGGCGAAACTTTTCGTCAATACGGATACCCAAGTGTCTTATTTGTCAGCTTGCTGATGTCTTATTTATCAATTTGTTGATAAGTGTTTTATTAATCTGTTACTAAATGACTTATTAATTTGTTGATAAATGTCTTATTTATTAATTCATTGATAAATGTGTCTTTTTAATTTGTTGATGTCTTATTTATTAATTTTCTGATAAGGGTTTTATTTATCAATTTAATGTTGTGCACCGTCAGTGATATGTGAATAAAGCAGCCATTAACCCACCAACCACTCTTTAACCCGCCCGCACACACACACTACCCGCTCGCACACACACACACACTACCCGCCCGCCCACACACACTACCCGCCCGCCCACACACACTACCCGCCCGCCCACACACACTACCCGCCCGCACACACACACTACCCGCCCGCACACACACTACCCGCCCGCACACACACACTACCCGGCCGCACACACACACACACACACACACTACCCGCCCGCACACACACACTACCCGCCCGCGCACACACACTACCCGCCCGCCCACACACACTACCCGCCCGCTCACACACACTACCCGCCCGCCCCCACACACTACCCGCCCGCCCACGCACACTACCCGCCCGCTTACACAAACTACCCGCCCGCCTACACACACTACCCACCCGCCTACACACACTACCTACCCGCCTAAACACACTACCCGCCCGCCCACACACACTACCCGCCCGCCTACACTACCCGCCCGCCCACACACACTTCCCGCTTGCCTACACACACTACCCGCCCGCCCACACACACTACCCGCCCGCCCACACACACTACCCGCCCGCCCACACTACCCACACTACTCAGTATGCAAGGTACAGGTTCTCTACTCTGCATTTCGAAGGAGCATTAATTACCTCCGACCATGCTAAGGGAAATTTAAATCTTTAAAGCTAGAGGGGAAAATAAAAGGCAAAGAAAGGGTTGTAGACTGGATGAGGGGAAAATAAAACGTGCTGAAAGGAAAATAACTGAAGGTAGTAAAGAGAAAAGGTGTACACTAGTAGAAAACAATCCGGTCCCCCTCCCCCCCTCACACACACACACACACACACTCACTCACTCTCACACTCTCACAATCTCTCTCTCTCTATCCACAGTCGACTACTAACAAGCCAAGTGTCTATCGACAAGTGCATTTGACAACTGACAACTAGCTAACCAGTATTTCTAGGCGACGTTAAGTCGTAATCTGAATTTACTGGGCAACTCACAGGTCAGTAGCGTGCTTTTCATGCCCCAATAACTCCTGTAAGATCTCAGAACAATTGTAAAAAAAAATCGTTTATGTTCTGTGTAAAAATCTACCTGACTAATAATGATTTTAAGGTATTACTGTGAACTGTAACTGCAGTCTTCTTAAAGTTCCACCTACAGTATTTGGACCTTGTAGGGGCGGATGTACGATAAAACCCTAATCCCGGAGGGGCTCTACTGTATGAGAAGGGGTTGCAAAGGGCCTTCCCC
Organism: Cherax quadricarinatus; assembly: GCF_038502225.1. Taxonomy (NCBI): domain Eukaryota; kingdom Metazoa; phylum Arthropoda; class Malacostraca; order Decapoda; family Parastacidae; genus Cherax; species Cherax quadricarinatus. The sequence goes on from NW_027197841.1 coordinate 18,323, forward strand.
CATAAGAGTTCAAGCTTCAGGGCCCTAAAAATGTCGGTCCGCCACTGGGTGTGAGGGGCCACAAGCAACTTGAGAAGAGGAACATGTCAACATAAGGCAATAATCAGATCGATCCTTACTGAGTTACATTCTCGGGTAATATAATATTAAAAGCTAGCTGAGGTATCGTCCAAACACAACATCGCCGGTTTAATGGGATCTTAAAGTAGGTGGTAAGGATAATAAAGAGCATAGGGTAAATGGGGAAAGTGGAAAGGGAGGAGGACTGAGGTGAGGAAATAGGTTAAGGACTGGAAGTCGTCACCAATAGTCGTATGAGAGGAATATTGCGATGTGGGAGGAAATGTGGAAGATATTGAATGTCTTAGTTAAAGGAATGGAAAGTGAAATTAATAAGGAAATGGAAGAAAGATTAAATCGATTTGGGAAGACGCATAGAGGAAGAATTTGTCCTAAAATCCTACACTTCCCTACCCAATCCACATCCTATTATTCAACCACTATCATTCCCTATTTTACCGCTATCCTACCCAACCCAACCCAACCCCTACCCATCCCAACCCAACCCCTACCCAACCCAACCTCTACCCAACCTCTACCCAACCCTACCTACCCCAACCCTATGTTCCCCTACACCTACCGTCCCCTCCCCTCTTACTACTATGCCCTACCCTACCCTACCCAACAATATCCTACCTTACCCTACCCTCCCTAGAGCTGTGAGGTATTGCTGTTGAATTACGTCATAGTCGCTCGCCCCATCTCATTCATCTGTCTATTTGTCTGCCTGCCTGTCTTGTTGCCTGGCTGACTGTGTGTCAGTGTGCTTGGAACTCTCCAGGGCTTGGGCTGAGTTACGCTTGTCTGTTCGTCCCTGTTTTTCTGACGCCTGTGTGTCTGTTCGTCCCTGTTTTTCTGACCTTCGTTTGTTTACATTCTCGCTCGAATACCTCGCTGGTTGACTGTGTGTCACTGAGTCTCTCTTCACCTCTGCTGTTGGTCTTCACCTTTCCATTAGGATGATTGTGTACGTGTTTGTTTTCAAGTTTGTCATTTTGTTTATCTTATTTCTTGCCTCTCTGTGTCTGTCTGCCTCACTTCTCTCCTCGACAAGTGCGTTCATGGTGTAATAGTGCTAAAGGAATAACTGGCAAAGTGAGCAGATGGATCTTTAACTTTCTGTCTAAAAGAACAGAAAGAGTGATGGTAAACAGAGTTAAGTCCGAGGCTGCCACAATGAAAAGCTCTGTTCTACAAGGTACGGTACTTACCCTGATCCAGATCTGCACATAGCAATCACTCCCTACAGAAGCAAAAGATTCGGCAGACTGTAACATGCCTTCAGTGAAAAGTAAGGGTGCATGAGTACACTAAAAGAAAACACAATAAATGTCCGGGGCCAAAGACTATTCAACAGCCTCCCATCATACATATGGGAAATTACTTATAGACCCCTTGGCTGTCTTCGAGGGAACTGGACAGATACCTAAAGTCAGTGCCCGATCAGCCTGGCTATGGTTCATTGTTTGAATTGCGTGCGGTCGGCGGTACCAGCTGATTGATCAGGCCCGGTCCTCAGAATGGAGGCCTGGCTGAGGACCGGGCGGCGGGGGTAGGCGTTGACCCTCTGAACAACTTTCAAGTATCTAATTAAGCGTGAGTGTTTGTTGGACTGATTCACTGTTGTGTTGTAATACATACTTCAAACACACATGCCTCATACATATAAACATGCATCATACATATACACATACACACACACATCAAACATACATACATATATACAGAAGGAAAACCCAACAAGCACATAGACTGCCAGGATTTTTATTATTTAGCTTATTGCTTGCACTCAGAGTTTGCTGAATTGCTTCAGATTGATTGTTTTCATACACACACACACACACACACACACACACTAGTGAAGCTTCATGACCAAAATAACCAAATATTGAGAGGAATTAGTAAGACATACACAAGTTAAGACACATGTGCAACACTTAGATTTATCTATTGTTGAAACGTTTCGCCGACACAGTAGGCTTCATCAGAAGACTACTATGTAGGCGAAACGTATCAACTGTTGCACATGTCTTGATCATCAAGGCATACTTAATCTACTAGTATCAAGGTACAGTATTGAAGGTCAGCATTCAAAGCTTAAAGGGATGTTAGGACGAACAATGTACGGGGACTGAACAGGTGTAATGAACTAGGTGAGGGGAGAGAGGGGAGGGGAAGTGAATAAGCACTTTGAAGAGTGCATAAATAACCCTGTGTGATGAATGGTTTGAAAAACCGACAAGTTGAAGATTGAGACACTTATGCAACATATGGGAATCTTTATTCAGGAAACGTTTCGCCACACAGTGGCTTCATCAGTCCGACACAAAGTAGAAAGGCGTAAGGAGAGGAGGAGTTTGAGGTAATCAGTCCCTCAGCCTGGAGTCGATGTGTTCAGTCCATCAATCTTGTAGATTGATGGACTGAACACATCGACTCCAGGCTGAGGGACTGATTACCTCAAACTCTTCCTCTCCTTACGCCTTTCTACTTTGTGTCGGACTGATGAAGCCACTGTGTGGCGAAACGTTTCCTGAATAAAGATTCCCATATGTTGCATAAGTGTCTCAATCCTCATAAATAACCCTGCACATAGGGTGTTTTGGTCCAAGTCGGACCGAAACGTCGTCATAAGGTTTTCTCTCGTGTGTGGGTTATTTCTGTATTGTTCCAGTCATGGCATCGTGCCTTGTTCTTATCTGAACTGCTTTTTGACGTGTTGAGTGTCAAGACACGTTTCGTCAAGCTTCTTGCGGAGGAACGTGGTCTGTAAAAGTTGTCCCCCCCCCCCTCCACGCAGTTTTTTTTTACCATGGGTGAAAAAAAAGGGGGGTAAACCCCTTACAGAGATTAAAGATTAGGTACGCTAGTCATTTGTTAAGCGGGGCCACGAACTGGAGCTTTAAAGAATTTTCAAAGATGCATCCGAAGATTACAAAACTACACATATATGGGAAAAATGCAAGAATGCTTAAAAAAAAAACACGAAACACAAAATCACTCATAAAACGCATGCAAAAATTAGAGAATATTTAGAAAAACAAGACAAAAGTGTCATACATAATAGCATATACATAAAGGACGTCGAAACACTTATTAAAAATACACAAAACACGTCACATATATAGAAAAAACGTAAAACACGTTCACAAACCATGTAAAACAAACAAGCAGAAACACGTTCACAAAATATGCTAAAAATACGCATAAAACATAAACAAAACATCAACACGTAAAACAAATCCAAAAAATGTACTCGAAACACACACAAACGGAGGAAAATGCAAAAACACCAGAGATAGAGAACCTTTTTAAGCGAAGCTCACATTAGCACTCCGTCAGGTCAGTGTCACCAGGTACTGCTATTGTGTTAGGTCAGTTCAGTAGTACCAGGTACTGCTGTTCTGATTGTCGGGTCAGGTCAGTGGCGCGAGGTACTGCTTCTTTGGCTCCCAGGTCAGGTCAGTGGCATCAGGTACTGCAGTTCTGGCTCATAATCTAGGGATATAGAGCTCTAAGCTGTTGACACCTCTGCTAGCATTTCCCACTTGGCTTCATCGCTAGCGCACTCAGCTCGCACATTGAGGTCCGGGGATCTAATCCCCGGTACGGCTGGAAAACATTAGGACGTATTTCCATAGGACACCTACCGTCCCTGTTCACCCATCAGTAAAATGGGTATCCGAGTGTTAGTCGACTGATGTTGGTCGCATCTTGGGACAAAACTGACCTAATTTGCCCGAAATACTCTGCGTAACAAGGGGATGTCTTTATAGTATTATGTCACTGATGTCAGGTATGGTCTGTATACCTTGTACATGTACTTGTAGAAATAAAATTATCACAGAAGTTCCCTGAGAGTCTGTGTTTTGCGGGTGTGTAAATGTCAGATATTTGAGAGTATTGGGGAAGTGATGTGAGTACGAAGTTTCTATTTCTTGTGTCTGTATAGCGCGCTGTTTTTCTTCTTGCCTGCCTTTCTGCAAGAGTAGAACCAGGGGAGACACGATCACAACGTGCACGATACTGAGGGAAAGGGAGAAGAGGGGGGAGAAAGAAGAGTGAGGGAGGGCAGTCAGTTTGAAAAGTGGATGCCGGATGGTTATCCTCAGAGATTCGTCAGAAAGCGCTTCGTAGCTCTCTCTCTCTCTCTCTCTTTTTTTACACAGGGTTTGACAAGGTTAAGGATCCCTAGCTTTATTGACAGCTATATTACAGGTTAAGGATCCCTAGCTTTATTACAGGTTAAGGATTCCTAACTTTATTGGCAAGCTAAGAGCTGTTACCTACATCAGCTCATTTGAAAGCATTTTTATTGTTATGAGACATACAAGTAGGGAACAGGATGAAGTTGGAGCCATCTGTGGGCCAGCATTTTCATTTGATCAACTGACTTTATCTCGTTGACATCATTATGCTGTACGAATGTGTTCCATACTCGAGTCATCCTGGGTATGTATGATCTCAGATGGAGTGATGTTCTGGAGAAGGGTACAGCCAGAGTGAAGTTGCTGCTTTCTGCCCGTCTTGTGGCATAAAAGCTTGTTTCACGCTGTCCTCGAAGTGGATCCAAGTGTGGTATTTTGACAATATTGGCCTTGTACATAACAGTAAGGCCACCCACATCCCTCCTATGTTGAAGGCTCTGCTGAATGGACAGATCTATCCAGGATGGGTCCAGGCGAGAGATGAGACGTCTTGCTCTGTTCTCTACTCTGTCAAGCAGTCGCAGGTGAGAGGGGGGGGCAGGCAAACCAAGAAAGTGGAGCATACTCAAGGTGTGAGCGTACTTGTACCTCGTACAGGATCTTGCAACCCCTACTGTCAAGCAGATGCGAGATACGGCGAAGTGCTGTAAGCTTCCTGGCTGCCTTGTTTGCAAGATTTACAACATGGTTCTTCATGGTTAGTTTGGAGTCAAATTTCACCCCAAGGATATCAACTTCTTCTCCAGGTGCCAACATCCTCCCATTCATCCTTACTACTGCACCAGCATTACCATCATGGTGCCTAGAGACGATCATCATTTGCGTTTTCTCAGGTGCAAATGTTACTTGCCATCTGTTTCCCCAAGCTGATATAGCTCTCAGCTGGTGATTGATGTAGCTTAGAGCAGCTGGCATTTCTTCTCTTGGATAAGTGAATGTCAGTGTACAGTCGTCTGCATATGCATGTGATTCTGGGATGAGATGAAGAAGGTCGTTGAAGTAGACATTCCATAACAATGGACCCAGCACGCTTCCTTGTGGAACGCTTGCCCCAATAGGATGCCTTGCTGATTCCGTTCCATTGAGGACTACACTTAGAGATCTACCATGAAGGTAATCACTGAGGAGACATAGCGTAAAGCCTGCAATTCCCAGTGCTTGAAGTTTTGCTAAGAGGTCCTGGTGCCACACCCGGTCGAAAGCGCCAGCAATGTCCAGTGCTACCACACAGCTGACTTTGGATTCATCCAGTGACTGGTGCCACTTAGTGGAGAGGTTTAACAACAGATCAGCAGCAGAGTAACCTTTCCTGAAGCCATATTGACGATCACAAAGTAGTGGTGGTAGTCAAAAAAATCTGTCATTTGTCTTGAGATTATTGTCTCAAGGATCTTACCAGTGATTGACAGGAGTGACACTGGTCTGTAGTTGCTGATTTCTGCTCTGCTCTTCTTTTTGTGAACAGGGACTACATTTGCCTCTTTCCATAGAGAGGGCCATTTACACTGTACTAGGCAGTGCTGAAAGATGCGAGTTAGAGGTGCTGCTAGCTGGTCTGCACATCTCAACAGTCTTGGGCTCAACTTATCTGGGCCCACAGCCTTTTCTTGCTCAAGTGATTTAAGAAGGAAATGCACCTCCTCCTGCCTTATTGTCACCACTGACAGTTTTGACACAGTTCTTGCAGCTAGCCAAGGAGGGTCCCTTGCTGGATCAGGAACTTGCATTTTGGTAGCAAAGTGTTCAGCAAAGAGGTCCGCCTTCTCTTGACTACTAGTAGAGGTGGTCCCATCCTGTCGATTTAGAGGTGGAATAAGTTCATCAGGCAGATAACCTTGTCTGTCCTTGACCAGGGACCACCAGGTTTTGGAGCCTACCCTACCTGATGCTAACTTTCTTTTAGTGTCCACCTCCCATTTAGCAATGGCCCACTTTTGAACATCACCCATATGCCTACAGGCTTGCATGTGCAAGTTATCCTTAAATTTTCTGAAATTGTCAATCTGGCTGCAACAAAATTCTCTCTCTCTCTCTTTCTCTCTCTTTCTCTCTCTCTCTCTCTCTCTCTCTCTCTCTCTCTCTCTCTCTCTCTCTCTCTCTCTCTCTCTCTCTCTCTCTCTCTCTCTCTCTCTCTCTCTCTCTCCATTCCTCTCTCCATCCCTCCCTCCCTCCCTCCCTCCCTCCTACCCACTTCAGACCCTGCTTGAAATATGCACACAGTCGATATTCTCTAAATGCAATATTGTATTTACTCTCAACTGCAGTTCAATAACTAATGCAGACGCTTTGAAGTCAAGAGCGCAGTCCTGAGTGCTTGTACGCCGAGGCAACGTGTCCATATTACATAAACCTTACGCCAAGGACCAACATTCTTGAAGGTCTTTTCACTTCCAATTGAAGGAACCTCCAAAATTAGGGGCCATTTTGGCTCTGGCAGAGAAGTTGGGCCGCAGAGCCTCCAAGTTTTCCTTTGCCAAATTGCATTTTTGTGAGCACTCTGATGGAGTTATTTTCGGAGGTGGGAGAGTCATGCGAGTATTGATAACTTAAGAAATATTATACCAGTCTAGGTCTCTTATTAAGTGTCGTGCAGTCGTTTAGTCGTGTTTGAGGGGGTCGAGACAGCTACTAGCCAGCATCTGTTATATTACTTTGCTCGTCACCGCCGATTTCTGGCTTGTTAAGGTTTATATCTGCTCTTGAAGCTGCGTTTCAAGTTTGACTCCACACTGCCTCATCCAGGTCATTTCCCTTTTCAACCATCCCGAGACTGAAGACACACTTCCTTACATCCCTTTGGTTTACCTGTATGATCAGAGTTTACTTATGTTCCCTTGATCCATTCAGTCATCATGAAGATTCATTTTTGGAATATGATGTAAAATTATTCATTGTCACTATTTTTCAGTCACCTTCATGAGTCACCTTCATCAGGAGATGACTCCTGATGAAGGTGAATGATTTTTCACCGTAATGTTGATTGTGTATCAGCAATGCCCTGCGAAGCTGCAACTTATACCTGGTTAATTAACTTCAGAGTTCATCCCTCTCGGCTCTTATAACTCCTCAGAAGAGTTAAATGTATTAATCATACTTCACCTTGTCCTTCACTTCTCCAAAGTCGTTAGGTTCAATTCCTTCAACCTTTACCCCATATTGCGTCCTTCTCAGAATGATGAATTAGATATGTAACAACCAGTCTGTAGTGGAAGGAAGGCGGGGTAGGGGTCGGCCTAGGAAGGGTTGGAGGGAGGGGGTAAAGGAGGTTTTGTGTGCGAGGGGCTTGGACTTCCAGCAGGCATGCGTGAGCGTGTTTGATAGGAGTGAATGGAGACAAATGGTTTTTAATACTTGACGTGCTGTTGGAGTGTGAGCAAAGTAACATTTATGAAGGGATTCAGGGAAACCGGCAGGCCGGACTTGAGTCCTGGAGATGGGAAGTACAGTGCCTGCACTCTGAAGGAGGGGTGTTAATGTTGCAGTTTAAAAACTGTAGTGTAAAGCACCCTTCTGGCAAGACAGTGATGGAGTGAATGATGGTGAAAGTTTTTCTTTTTCGGGCCACCCTGCCTTGGTGGGAATCGGCCGGTGTGATAATAAAATAAAATAAATCTGGCATTTTTAACTGCAGGCGTTTCACAAGCCAGTGGCTTTACCAACATTACATAAACAAAATATGAAGACTTCTGAAATATATACAGGCAGACAGAAGATGAGGTAATCAGTCCCCAGCCTAAGAGCAGGTAATGAGCACTGTAGTCTTCGCAGTGCTTGTATTAGTCTGACTGCTGACCTTAGAACCTTTTCGAGTCTCTGCACGAGTTTGACCAAGTGTAGGCTCCATGAATGGGTCACGCACACAGTGATTACCCTAAAATATCTCGTATATAAAGCCTTGAAGGATTCAGTGCTCAAGTTCCTGAATGCTATTCTGAGGTTTGCTAATTCAGGTTCTTTATTAAATCACAAACAGATCTACATGGGTGAATAGTACATGAGTATTTATAGGATGGAGAATGCTGGGGCAGTTCCCAAGATGTTGCTGTGTCCGACAGCAATGTAAACAAATGTTGCACATGTCTAATATATACACTTGTCTGTTCTCTGAGCCATTTATCTACAGTAGATTCAACACGCAGGGAGGGTCGGTCCCAGTACCTCGCAACACATCTCTCCTTCCTTACCTGCCCTCCAGCATTCCACCAAATTGACCATAATACGATTTTCAGTCGACTCTGCCTGACTGGGTCGCACCTGGCGGACGTAGCACCGAGTCTCCACCACTCCTCGCCCTGAAGAACCCCGCAAAAATTCAGCATTTCAGAAACTGACGGCATCAACTGATGCCGGAATTGGGAACCGGTCTAGCTCTGATACATTTTTCCCTTCCCTAGCTCACTATATCCGATCAAGTGAAACACAAATTTTTAACCTGCCTTCCCTCAACTGCAATTTCCATCATTCTTTCTTTTCATCTCTTTCCTACCGTCTGTCAAACATTTCTCCTCGTGTCAACGTAATTCCTTTCCTTTCTCAAAGCGCTGGCTCCTCTCTTAACTTCAAAAAATTCCCCAATGTCCCAAATCCCCAGCGTTCCAAATTCCCAGTGTCAGATTCCCAATGTTCCAAATCCCAACGTCTCAAATCCTCAATGTCCCAAATCCCGTGCATCCCAAATCCCCAGCATCCCAAATCCCAAGCATCCCAAATCCCCAGCATCCCAAATTTCCAGCATCCCAAATCCCCAGCATCCCAAATCATCAACTCCCAAAATCATCAACTCCCCGAGTCATCACTGTGTGCAATTCTGAAAGCTTCCCAAATCCTCTCTGCTAGTTACACATGTTGCCACTCTACAAAATCCCTCTCAAAGTAATCCCCTCAAATCCTCACTCTGGTGCACTCGATTATTTGTACCTAACACTATCATTTATTTTTTTTTGTACACATTTTCCAGTATCCGAGAGCAGAAACAATCTGTGAACTCTTCTAGTCAACTAATTCTTAAATCCCATCTCCATTTCATCTTGCTTCCCCTCCTTCTCCTCTTCCTCCTGCTCATCGTTTTCTTGCTCCTGTTCCTGTTCCTCCTCCCCTCTTCCTCCTCCTCATAGTCTTGTTCCTCCTCCTCTGGCTACTGCTTCTGCTGCTCCAACAAATCTTATAAGAACAAAGGAACATGCAGCAGGCCTATTGGCCCATGATAGGTAGGTCTAACTCACACCCACTCATGTTTTCGTCTAACCTATACTTCAAGACTACGGTGCTCTTCCCCAACTCCAAGGCTGAGGGACTGATTACCTCATCTCTTGTATACGGTTCTACTGTTTTCACATTATGTCCTTGTACTGATGAAGCCACTGGATGGCGAAACGTCTACAAATAAAGATACCCTGATGTTGCGCACACGTCTAATTTTTCATCTTGTCGGTTGAATATTCCATTTATATAAAAAATATTTTAAAGCTACCCAACGTTTCTGCTTCAATGGCACTAATTTTAAGTTTGTTCCACTCATCTATAACTCTAAACAAATCAGTGGTTCCCAGTATCCTTCTAAATCTAAATTTCTCCCTCTTGAATCCACTGTTGTGAGTCCTCTTTGGTTAAATATTTTCAAGGCGTTATTGATATTCCCTTTTATTTATTCTCGTTTTCCATTTGTACACTTCAGTCATATTTCCCCTGATGCCACGTCTTTCCAAACAGTACAAGTTTTCGTTGTACAGGTTTATAATACAAGGAATCAACCTTGTCATGCTCATCTGTATATTTTCGACAACATTCATGTCTCTCCTGTAAAATGGAGACCAGAACTGATCCACATAATCTAGAAAGACATGTAGCAAACACTAGGACACATTTATTAGAGAACGTCTCGGTCCTGAGACCTTGATCACTTTAGAAGTGATCGAGGCCCAAGGACCGAAACGTTGTCTAATAAATTTGTTCTAGTGTTTATTTGTGGGTATCTATTACCAAGGTTTATACCAGCATACTCTGTAATTCTATCAATATAATTAGGATATATAATACTGAAGTATAACCTGAGAACTTCTATTATTTATATTTCTTGATATGAAGCCAAAAATTAAATTACCTTCAGTGTAATGTTGTCTTGGTTTTATAATTCTGTTATGTAAATGAACACAGATTCCACTAATGTGACATTTTATTGTGGCAACTTTCCGCTTACTAGGAGGTTTGTCAAGCCGATACGGCTTGACCTGGTGCCTCTATATTTGACTGAAGAAGCCTACTGTGTAAGCGAAACGTTTTAACAATAAAGATACCCAACTGCTGCATATGTGTCTGAATCATCAACTTGTCGGAATTTTATACCATTTTCCACATAAGTTGTTACGGTAACGGCTTGACAGAGCTCTTGAAGAGCGAAACGTTGCCACAATAAAATATTGCATTAGTTGCATCTGTGTCCATTTACCTAACAATTTGTCGGTAATTCCTAGCTCTTTTTCACATTCATTTTGACTAAGATTTTCATTACTTAGCCAATAAATGCTATTTATTGGCTAAGTAATGAAAATCTATTTATTCCTTCATCAATATTGTTTACGTAGATTGTAAACAAAACGGGCCCCAACACTGACCCCTGTGGCATACCAGGTGTTTATTCTGATGTGTTATTGTTTCACTCTGCTCTTCCTTCATAACCAAAATATTTGCCCAACTCATTTGCAATGATACCCAAGGAATCAGCTTTGGTAACTCAGTGGACATGCATTCCTTTACAATCATTTACAAAGACATACCACATAAGTGTTATGATAAGAGCCTCTATAGTATGCCAGGGTATGTATTTCTTAGGGCAGGAGTTCCCAACCTGGGAATGCGAGATGGCATTTCAAGGGGTGCAAATAAGAGTCCTAATACGAAGCACAATTCTGCTTATTTTACCATAAGCTTTTCCGATAGCTCAATTTATGATAAATTAGACACATGTGCAACTCTTGGGTATCTTTATTGAGGAAACGTTTCGCCACACAGTGGCGGTTCTTTGAACCATTCATCTACAATAAATTAGACACATGTGCAACTCTTGGGTATCTTTATTAAGGAAGCGTTTCGCCACACAGTGGCTTCATCAGTCCATACAAAGGAGAAACGTGAAGAACAGGAGGAGAATGAGGTAATCAGTCCCTCAACTTTGGGTCGATGTGGTCAGTCCATCAATCTCCAATATTCTATTCTATATTGAATATTCTATTCTATATTCTATTCAAGATTGATGGACTGACCACATCGACTCAAGGTTGAGGGACTGATTACCTAATTCTCCAACTGTTCTTCACGTTTCTCCTTTGTATGGACTGATGAAGCCACTGTGTGGCGAAACGTTTCCTTAATAAAGATACCCAAGAGTTGCACATGTGTCTAATTTATCAACGTGTCGGTTCTCTGAACCATTCATCTGCAAGCTCAATTTATATTTGTATTTTATGCACTTGAAATGTGGTATTATTTCTGTAGGGATGCAACATTAATCAAACATTTCCTATGGGTGCGGGGATGTATTCCTCAAAAGTACGTTAAGTAAAAGGAGACAAGTGCAACTAATGAGACATTTTATTTTGGCATCGTTCCGCTCTCCAGGAATTTTGTCATGCCGATATAAACACTACATGGACACAGAGGAAATATGTAGGCTTTAGAATGAGGTATAAGGCACAATATAATCGTTTTAGTAATTCTAGAAGTAGTAGTATACTGTACCCCTCCCTCTAAAGCTTATATATACCCTCTCTGTCCATGTATTGTTTGTAACGGCTTGACGAAGCTACTGGAGAGCGAAACGTTGCCACATTAAAACGTCACATTAGTTGCACGTGTGTCCTTTTATATACATATTGTCGGTAATTCTACCAACATTATTACAATAACCAGTGTGACATATATACAAGAGAATATGTAAAAGTCAATCAGAATATTCATCAAGAGTTTCACGATGACGAAGTTCAAGAGGAAGGAAGTAAAATAAATTGATTAGTCGATGGAGAAGCCTATGGAAGCTCTGAGAGCTCTTTGATCACTCGGAATGGTCTGTGATTGGTCAACAGAGCGGGTTATGAATACAGAGTTCCATGATTGGTCGAGATCGATCTACTGGCTTCAGCATTACTTGTAAGAGGTATAAAGAAGAAAAAACATTCACAGGAGTGCAACAGACAAGTGAAGTAGTAGTAGCAGCAGCAACACACACACAGCAAGAGGCTTCTTGAGCTTTCCCAGCACTCGGGCTTAATACCCAAATCTGGGATGTGGCTCCAAAAGGATTCTGTACTGCTTGCTGCCTTTGCACCTCCTGACATCGTCTGCTGCTATGCAGCTGCCACACCCTTCGATCACAGTGTGGGCGGGGTTTGTGGCAGCCCAAGGTGCCTAGCTTCTACCTCCGGGGCTAGGCCTGGGGACAGCTGATCACAGAAAATGAGGAGGTACTTGTACCTCCTCCAATGACAGACATTGGTCTGAGACGCTCTCTTGACAGGGAGCCAAAGCCGGGCCACCTCTTGGAAAAGGCCCGGACCGGGCGATTATACTGACAACTTACTACCTATCTACAAAACATTCATAACACTTACCTTCCTGGTCAGGTATGGTGTCGGAGATGGCGAGAGCACCGATGAGGGTTATAACGCCACCCAAGCCCACCATCGCCCGCAGAGCCCACATTGTGGTCTGTGACGGAGGTGAGGGTAAACAGGGGGCTCCAGGAAATCCACGTCACAGGCAGATCAACGCTACGTGATTAATCTGGCTCATAATAAAGAAGCCACTCTTGGCGAAACGTTTCCGTTTAATAAATGTACTGAATTTTGCAAAGTTGTCTATTTTTCATAACTTCAAGGTATAACCATATCATTCGAAGCCATTGTATATTGAACAGTCACTGAACACAAAGGTCATGGCGTTGACCTTCCTTCGGAGACTAATATAGCGTGGTGTTTACTGAGTATTCTATTGCGCTGTGACAGCATCAAACTTAAGCCTTACTAATGGCACTCACTAGACAAACATGACGCGATATCTGAAGGAACTAAGATTAATGTGTTTCTTGAATATTTCCATTTCTTGTTTCTCCAACAACTACAGAAGCAAAGACACTGAGTCACTCTACGAGAAGTTCAATATCAAATTCCCTTTGTTTATGAATGTGCTCACTTGCGTTTGTGTCTTTGTCAGGCGGTCACTGATGCGTGTGAATCCCTCCCTACGAGAAGTAACTTGAGAGCTCGAGGAAGAGCAGGCGAGGGTGACACTTGGCCTCGCCGGAGACCTGCAGATGGAAAGGTGAAGGAGCAGCAGCAGCAGGAGCAGCAAGAGTCGGCGGCTTTCGAAGAACTGTCGTCTTCTGTCAGCTGAGAATCAGCGCTCACCTTCACGGGACACTCATCTCTTACCGTCGGCAGCATCATCAACATTGTCAGCTCACAGATCATCACGGGGACAAAGACTGAAGGGAATAAGGATTCACTACGGATCATCTACAAAGTCATGAGAACCTCTGCTGATTTACGGATATTCACTGATGCAGTGCTGATCTCGCAATTTACTGGGTTTAAGTGGTAGACTATTTTTTCAGTTACAACAAAGTCGTTCGTAGCTCCAAATGGGAAATTTACAAATTACACTAGAGATTTAAGGGTTTCATTAGAAAGATTTACCTTTCTGCAGGCAGGTTTACGGATTACACTAGGGATTTACTAGACTGTTTTATCACGAGGGATTCACGAATTTCCACGGCTAGTTGAGGTGTCTACAAGGTTTATACAAACTTTTCAGCTGAGTTTCACCAGAGGTCAGACACAATAATTCACTTTATAAAGGGGTAGATGTGCGGTTCCAACAACGTCGAAGCTTCGAGGAATTAAATTTCAACTCTATTAGTTTCAGTTTCCATCTCTAAGACCTTTTGTTCACTAATTTGCAAAAATCTTAGAAGGGGTTCACTACATTAAGGAGACCCGCAAGCATCGAGGAAGTGCGTTCTCGGAAAGGAGCACTCCAGGTAATTTTACTTCATTGAGACTAACCTAGTAGACTTCTTTTATAGCGGGCTTCTTACCTCCAAAGGAAGCACCGTTTCTTAAGGCTTCTTAAAATAGCAAGTGAGCACTTGAGTGGAGGCGGGAAAGGAGAAGGAATTTGAACTTTAACATTTCGCTTCCGAAAGTTTCGTTACGATCGTTTAAAAAAATTCGCAGAACCACGCAGAACCTAGATCTCGCGGAAATTCACATCAACTTTTTCTGCTTCGTAACCTTAGGAAATCGAGAAACTCTTTTCTCTGCCTTCCAGCAACTATTCGAGGCTGTTATTGCCTTCCCCGATAAAGTGTCACTTAATACCTCAGAAGAGCCTATCACCGGTGAGTAGCTTGAGAGTGCCAGTCTTGTGATCAATATCTCAGAAATGCCGGTTGGTGATCAGTGCCTCGGAAGTGGTGTGTGTGTGTGTGTGTGTGTGCGAGGATGGTTAGGGTGGCAGAATCAGAGATGATGGCATCAGTGGCACCCGTCACGCTGCACCACTGTCGCCAAGTGCCACACAGCGTCCATCACGCCTCTGCCAGTCTGGAAAAAAAAGGTAAAACTTAGCTGACGAACTCTCAAATTCAAAAGGGCTCATAGATTTCCTTCGTATATTAAATACAGTAAAATGACACCAACCCAGACGAAAGAAATTCACAACTAACCCACAAACTGCACGTGAAAATCACTGTTTCGGTCCATCATCAACCATTATCAAGTTGTAAATTGATAAATTTGCTGGATAGGCCGAAGAAATCTGATTTTCATCTTCGGTTTGTGGGTTACTGTGAATGCATCCACTCACGTTATTATAACTTTCATTCTTCAAAACGAAACATGTTAATATTGACAAGAAACCTTCCCCAACCCCTGTTCAGAAAAAAAAATGAAGACAAAATAAAAAAAACAAAATGAACAATTTCAGACCGCTGAAAACACTCACTGGATCAAAAATATGCAACGCTATACTCAACGGAACGAGCCTCCAGAGAGAAGCAGTAACGTAGGTTTCTGTGGGAGAAATAGACTTGAATCCCATTAGGCGAGATCAAAATGGCTAACACGTGTGCTGAATGCTCCTGGGAGGGCAGGATGACTAAGTTACCGAGGGAGGTACGGGTCTTGTTGTTGTTGAAATGGTTTATAGGGCAACTTATACCGTACCGAGAGCTTGGTACAGATCATCTTGTTGCTGAGCTGGTTTATAGGGCTACTTGTACCGTACGTCGTATCGAGAACAGGTCACCTCGGGAGCATAAAGTGACCGGTGGAATGACCCACTTAACATAAGTAGAACACTTAATATCTTAGTGTGGACGTGTTCATTGAGATTTTTTCTTAGACGTAAACGTACATACATGCATACTGACAGAAACAAAGATGAATACACAAGGATGTATTTTACACACGCACACAAGCGCGCGAGCACACGCACACACACACAAACACACACACATACAAACACACACACACACACACACACACACACACACACACACACCACACATACCACACATACCACACACACACAAAAATATCACCCAGGCCAAGAGTCTGTCGACAAGTGCCTTTGACAACCATTAACTACTCACTCATTAGATTAATACACATGTATTATACAAGATAAAATATTATGAGGAGCCAGAGAGAGAGAGAGAGAGAGAGAGAGAGAGCTGAATCGGTGCAAAAATATAATGGTAAGTGAAGCTGTAAGCATCAGCTGATGGATGAAGCCAGCGATGGAGTGGTGGAGGCTGTGATGGAGTGGTGGAGACTGTGATGGAGTGGTGGAGGCTGTGATGCAGTGGTGGAGACTGTGATGGAGTGGTGGAGGCTGTGATGGAGTGGTCAATAAGAGCATAAGAATAGAGGAACACTGCAGCAGGCCTATTGGCCATACTGGGCAGGTCCTTCTCAGACCAAATCCCACTTAACAAACATATTTTCTCAACCCATATTCAATGCAGCCCAAGCAATATGCTTTGATAACCCTATTAACTTGTGTGAATCCTTTCTAAATCTAAGCTTATCTAATTTTAATCCATTATTTTGAGTTATTTTTTGGATGGATATTATCAGGCCCTTATTAATATCTCCTTTGTTTATGTCCATCTTCCCCTTTACAGTTCAATCATATCTCTCATTTTTCGTATTTCAAGAGAATGTAGTTTAAAAGAACTTAAGCCTTTCTTCTTATGGAAGATTTCTTATGCAATGGGTTAATTTTGTCATTCTTCTCTGAATGTTTTCTAAAGAACTGATATCCATCCTGTAATATGGAGTTGCATAACCTAAGTGAGGCCTTACTAATGATGTGTAGATTTGTAGTATAACCTCTGGACTCATGTTGCTTATATTTCTTGATATGACTCAGCATTGTTGTCTTAGCTTCAGGTTCTTACTACCATAATTCCCAAGTCCTTTTCGCATTCCGTATGTCCAAGCTGTATATTATTTAGTTTATAAGTGCTAGGGTTATTTACATTCCCAAGCTTCAGGACTTAGCATTTGTCTACACTGAACTGCATCTACCACTTTTCAGACCATGACATGAGGTTGTCTGAATCCTCCTGTCGTAGGTTACATCTTCCTCTGAAACTATTATCCTGCCTATTTTTGCATCGTCAGCGAATTTGCTCATATCATTTGTTATTCCCTCATCAAGGTCATTAATGTTTATTATGGACAACAATGGACGGACCTTGTGGAACGCCACTTGTGACAGATCCCCACTTAGATTTCACCCAATTTATGCACACACACACTGTTTCCTGTTTGTGAGCCACGCCTCTATCCATGACAGGACTGACTCTCTCTCTCTCTCTCTCTCTCTCTCTCCCATTCATTCATTCTCTCTCACCATCGGTCTTCGTATATTATACTGCAGAAGATTGATCACCACACTGTAAAGTATTATTGAAGGAAATATTCTCTCTCTCTCTCTCTCTCTCTCTCTCTCTCTCTCTCTCTCACACACACACACACACACACACACACACACACACACACACACACACACACACACACACACACAGAGGAAAGTGGTGGAGTACCTAGAACGGAACAAGCTTATAAACGACAACCAGCACGGATTCATGGAAGGTAACGGAAGTAAGACACGAGAGAGGTAGGTAGGTAGATTGCATTTTCTTGGATTGCAAGAAGGCCTTCGACCCAGTTCCTCACAAGAGATTAATGCAAAAGCTAGAGGATCAGGTACGTATAACAGGAAGGGCACTGCAATGGATCAGAGAATACCTAACAGGGACGCAACAATAAGTCATGGTAAGTGACGAGGTATCAGAGTTGGCACCTGTGACAAGCTGGAATCCACAGGGGTCAGTCCTAGGAGCAGTGCTATATTTGGTATATATGACGGAAGGGATAGACTCAGAAGTGTCCTTGTTTGCAGATATGAAATTAATGAGGAGAATTAAATCAGATGAGGTTCAGGCAGGACTACAAAGAGACCTGGACAGGCTGGAAGCTTGGTCCAGCAACTTGGCTCCTGGAATTTAACCCCACCAGGCTGAGGAACTGACAACTTCAAATCTACATCTTCAAGGGTGATGGACTGATTACATCGTCTTCACATCTCCACTGCTCCTGCCTGCTTTCTCTATTCGACTGAAGAAGCCTACTGTACAGGCGAAACGTTCCGGAATAAAGATACCTAAATGTTGCCTATGTGTCTTACTTACCAAAACTTACGTAAGCTTATTATAACAAGCGCAGTTTAATTTAGCCTAATCCAACTAAATATATTTTATACAAGTTTACAATAATTTAATAAAGACAATGAAATATATTTTTTTCGTTTGGTTCAGAATTATTTTTGCGAAATTATTGCATACATAAATTTTCGCTTGCCTTATTCGGCAAGAAGTGCGTTGCTATTTAAGCCAAAATCGCAAACTTTACATATATGTATGTGTGCTTGTATATATATATATATATATATATATATATATATATATATATATATATATATATATATATATATATATATATATATATATATATAATATATGTATGTATGTATAATTATGCACGGTATATTATTGCAAAAGAATCGGAATATTCCGAACAAATTAATTATATGGATGTAGTAAACACGAACGAATAATTGAAATTCTGGACATGTTACATTACACAGAACAGTAGAACAAGAGATTTTATAAAAGTGTAATTAATATCCAACCGAATTACACACCTTGTATATATTTTCATCTCTAGAGAGTCGACACTCGCAATGTAATTTCAACCTCAACCTCAATCCATTATTGCTCATATAATTAAATGATTACCTTTTTTCTAGACAATACAAAATTGCAATTAAGGATCACATAATTACATTAGCCAAAGTTATACGTATTGTATTTGCTAAGCAATTAAATGATCTGCATTGTCAGTTCAGTCTATGTTGTGCTTGATGATACATTTCATGTTGCTGGGTGGTGTGTATATGAGCCATGGTCATGTACATATGTACCTCCAGTTCACTGTTGTGTGTACCTAGTACACCATATATTTGGAAAACACAAGACCAGCTTCGTGTCCTTGCTCATCTTTGTTAGCAATAAGCTAAGGGAACCAGAGCCTATATAGTGCTAGCATTGAGCACTAGGCCGTCTGTTGACCACTTGATGTGCTGTGCTATTCCAACTTTGATAGGAGAGTTGGGTGTTGGCTCGATTACCTCGTCTGTTGTAATCGCTCCAGCCATACACACTCTTCCAGGCCACCATTTGGGGCATATCCCAATGTGACTTCTGGTTCTCTGTGATATTTGTGATCAATGTTTATTATTAATCAGGCTTGCGTTAAAAGCCTTGTACATTTTAAATGCTTATGTATATATAAATATATATATATATATATATTATATATATATATATATATATATATATATATATATATACACATTATTTATATATATATATATACACATTATATATATATATATTATATATATATATTATATATATATATATATATATATATATATATATATATATATATATATATATATATATATATATATATATATATATATATATATATATATATATATATATATGCATATGCAAAACAACCACTCTGAAAGAATAGAGAAATTCCAAGCGCTTTCGTGACTACTCACATTATCAAGGAACTATGAAAGTAACAATGTGAGTAGTCACGAAAGCGTTTGGAATTTCTCTATTCTTTCCGAGTGGTTGTTTTGCATATTCTGAAATCACCTGTTTACTGTGATCTTTATATATATATATATATATATATATATATATATATATATATATATATATATATATATATATATATATATATATATATATATATAAAGTAATTGAGACATTTTGATCAGACATTTTTTCGTTGCAGGCTTGCAACAGAGCTTTAGGAAATCAAGAAATACACCTCTCTACCTCCCCCACCACTGCTACTTTCTCACTTCCACCACTGCTGCCTCCCTCACCTCCACCCCACGACCTTTCCACTTCTCCCACCACACCGTCGCCCCCCTCCCTCACTCCTCTCCCCAGGATTGAATACCTCCTCTGAAAATCAATTAATTTATTCCTGGTGTCAGAGATAACGAAGGCAGTGATGTCTTGTACTTCATGGCTTGGCTGCGTAGTCGTGTTTCAGTGCCTGATAATAATGGTGGTGGTGTTGGTAATGGTGGTAGTGGTGGTGTTGATAGTTGTGGTGATGGTGGCAATGGTGGAGGTGGTAATTATGTTGCATGCACCGAGGGCAAGTTGATAATTGTTGCAATTGCTGCTCATATTCTCCCTTCACTCTGTGTTTGCTCTGTACTAAAAGTACACGATATAAAACAAGGATCTTGCCCAGTTGTAAACATGGTAGCCAGAGCCATCTAGCGATAATATACGACCTTACCATGTAATACTAATATTTTCATAAGTATCGGCTGGTATCGTAAAAATTACTGATACCCCCACAGATTCCGATACTTTGGCCGCACATCCCTAACTGAAAGTTTACCATAATCCCTATTTTAGGGATTAAATTAGTTTTAGTGTGAAAATGGTACATGCAGTCTTAATGACCCTCGTCTAGTCGATAAGCTTTCAACCCCATTAACCCCGCTGTTTAACTTCATACTGACTCCGTCTTGGTTCCCCATGATTGCGAATCCAGGATTGAAATTGAGAGGGTATTCAATTATCACAATGCTTTTTTATTCTGTTTGTGTAAATTGTCTTGTATGACTTATTGTTCCTATTTTTATGTATCTGGTGAAAAATAGTTACAGTTCAGGTTCCTACTGTCTTTTGTGAAGTTTTGGTGTTGGTAATGATGGTGCTGTTGTTGGTGTTAGTACTGTTGGTATTGTTGATGCTGTTTCTTCTGTTGTTGCTGGTGTTTCCGCTGTTCCTCCTGCCGTTGATGCTGCGCTGTTGCTGCCGCCGTTGCTGTTGATACTGGTGCTTCTGCTTTCTGCGCAGTCGGTCCTTCTGCTATTACTCAGCACCCTAATACTGTGAAGCTCTTCATATTGCACCTGCTGTTGATCCAGTTGCTGCTGTTTACCTCACCCTACCATCACTGCTGCATCAGCAGCAGCTGCATCTGTTGTTTGAGCTGCTGCGAGCACTCTGTCAAGGCCTCTCTTAATTCCTGTTGACGCCGCAACTCTCAAGACCTCGAGAAAGGAGGAAATAACTTCTATTGGCACGCCAAGGGTGAAAAATCCTTGGCTTAAATGTGCTAAAGTCGACCATGAGGGACGAAGGATGGGATTCTGTCTTGTCCCGCAGTTCTTCTCATTTTTTGGGGGGAGGAGGGTGACAGGGATTCCGATGCCTGTAACAGACAGGTTTAAAAAATGGAAGAAATACGCGGGTTTAAACTGGGTTTACAAGGGTTTGTTTCTGATAGAAGGGAGTACAGTTTATTCAGATGCCTCCGAAGAACCAAGAGACGGGTTTAAAATAGTGAGGAATGTTTTTAGAGTTCTGATAACGTTGAAGTTTATTTAGAGATATGGGTTTACAGTCACGGAACGCAGTTTTAATGGGCCAGGAGAAAAGTTAGTGCCGAAAATGTAAGACGGGTTTAAAGTTTTGATATTTAGGTTTAAAATGCAAGATATGGTTTTGAAGTTCAAAGGGACGGGTTTAAAGTTCAGTTAAAAGTATTTTGAAAAAAAATCTTCAAGCGGTTTATACGTGTCCACTGATAACTTAGTGATAAGCTGGTTTAAATGAGTGAAAGATGGGTTTAACGTGTTAAGAGACCATTTAAAATTGCTGATAGACAGGTATGAGTGCTGGGTGTTACTTTAAAGGGCTGGAAGAAAGGGTTTCATGTCTGTTTTAAAAGTACTGAAGACCTGTGGAGATATAGATTTCAATTGTAATGAGAGTATTTCCCTGTGGCCCGATGGAAAGAGCTATCGCTTCACACGGTGAGGGGTCCGGGTTCGATTCCCGGCGAAGAGGTGGAAACATCGGACGTGTTTCCTTAGGCCGGTTGTCCATGTTCATCCATCAGTAAAATGGGTACCTGGGTGTTAGTGGACTGGTGTGAGTCGCATCCTGGGACAAAACTGACCTAATTTGCGGGAAATGCTCAGCATAACAAGAGGCTTTCTATTCAGTAGTATGTCACTGATGTCAGCTATGGTTTGTATACCTTGTACATGTACTTGTAGTAAATAAAGATATATTATTACTATTATTAAAGAAACCCTTAAAAACACTGAAGCGATTAAAATGACAAAACGAAAATGAAAAAAAAACAAGAAAATAGACCAAGAAAGTGAAGACGAAGAGGAATTAGGGTATGAAACATGCACTACACACACTGCTTCCCACTTCATCCCTGGATCTAATAACAGGGCGGAGGATTACTGACCGGGATTATAGGGCTGATACCACTGGACGGTTGACGTGAGGGTAGAAATAAGTGGCGATAACCACAAGAGAGAGATTTAATAAATTAAAGGGAAATGACGAAACTGTTTTTATGATTGTGGTATAAATTATTATTATTATTATTATTATTATTATTATTATTATTATTATTTATTTTATTAAAATTATTAGTGAAGCGCAAAATCAATTTGGTTCATTCAGCACAAGAAAGCTGGAGGCTCGATCCACCGTCCACAAACACACTATCAGAGATAAACACGTGATTGGGAGAGTTAAAAATATAAAGAAAGATGGAAGGTTATTCATAAGGAAGTAAAGAGTAACGGCAGATAAGAATATTTTTTTTTGTATATGCTGAGGATATCAATCTGGAACAGTAGATAACCACCACATCCAAGTCTCCATATACCGTGGCTGGAATAGTTCACGAATATACCAAGGTTAGGTTAGCTAAGGTTTGTCAGGAAACTGGGCAAGCGGTTTCCTTTCAAGGGTTTTAGTCATATGATGGCCCGCAGCTGGAGTTTTTGGTCATGTGACCGAGGCCTTCCACTGGCTTTTCCGTCCATCACTTTAAAAATTATGGTTATACTTACAGCCATTAGGAATTAGACCAAGTTACAATGGAGAGGAAAGCATAAAACGTAACGTTTTGACCCCTCCTTGTCCAGGCCGAGCTGAAACGTTTGAAGTTACCTAAGTGTGGCTTAGTTTTAAGTTTAACGAATAGGATTAATTTCGGGTGAAAGAAGCCACGGATGCTGCTCTCAAAATCGTTCAAAGAAATTTTACGGAGAAAGGAAAAACACATCAAAAAAGGCTGATTCTGGAGACTGAGACAAGTTAACAGAGAGAGATTCAGAAGCGCATGCATGCTTTCAGACAGGTCGGAAAGCAGGTAGGTAGGCTAGTGGGCAGATAGGCAGGTTGAGCAGGCCGGCAGGCAGGCACTTAGATGGGATGGCAAGCATGCAGGAGGCCAGGCATGTTGCAGTCTGGCAGGTAAGCAAAAGGTTGGCATCGTGGCAAAGGAGCAAAAAGGAAAGCATGCAGGCAGACTGTCAACTCAGCAATGTGGTGGAAAAAGCTGGCCGGCTGACAGGCACGCAAGCAGGATGGCAAGCTGAAAGGCAGGCTGGAAGGCAGGCTGGAAGGCAGGAAAACAAGTCGGTAGCTGTAAACACACACGCAGAGATGTTTTCGTATCAACTAAATCAATATTTCTCTCTAATGTACTTGCTTAAAACAAGTAGATATGTACCTCCTCGCTCATATACACGGGGCCAGGAGCTATAACCTGACTAAAATCTACAAACGGGCGAGTGTACAGTGTACACACACACACACACACACACACACACACACACACACACACACACACACACACACACACACACACACACACATCACACACATACACACACACATTACACATATACACACACACATCACACATACACACACACACACCACATACACACACACACACACACACACACACACACACACACACACACACACACACACACACATACACGCAACACACACACACACACACACACACACACACACACACACACACACACACACACACACACACACACACACACACACACACACACATTGCCAGACTCACACATACACTTCTCCCCTCCCCCACCGACATCTCACTCCTTCACCTGATCCCTCCCCTCCCTCTTTCACCCTCCCCCTCCCCACCTCTCCCTCCTTCCCCCTCTCCCTCTCCCACTCACCCACTTGCTTCACTCTCCTTCCCACTCCCCCTTCCCACTACTCTCCCACATAGCCACAGTTCCTCCTCTACCTCCCCCCCCACACTCTGACATACACAATACTAACCTAACATACAGAATTACATATGTTTCCTACTCTGAGGCAATCAGGATAAAACAAAAATGGGTTGCCAGAGAGCAACAAGAAAAACCAAGGGACAGGAGGAGGAAACTGCAAAGGAAGATTGGGCAGCAGAGCTCACAAAAAGGGAACATGAATGGGAAAAGAAACTAGAAGAACTTAGCATGAGAATGGAAGAGAGGATAGACATGGAAAGCAGGAAGTGGGAGGTGCAAGTCAAAGCAGCAGAGGCCAGGATACAGAGTTTAGAAGAGGAACTGAAAAATCTGAAACAGCCTAAAGAACTAATGAACATTTTGGGATTGACAACAGAGACTGCTACCTCAGTCACAAATAAGGGGACTGTAGGGAAAGGAGCAAAACAGCATGTAGAAGCTCAATCAGTGGAGACTGTAGTAAATGAAAGAGCTAAGCTATATGTGGAGGCCCTAACAGACCACAGCAGAGCCCAGGGAAAGCCGAGATGGGAAAATGACAGGCCACTGAGCCCAAGTACATTAGCTAGTGAAACTGAAGAAAGGAAAGCTGCAATGGAGGAAATCAAATTGAATGAGGGGATACACAGGGATATGCAGTGGGAGAATGAAAGGGTGAGGTCAGTCTTTGTGTATGGGCTCCAGGAAGTTGAAGGGGAAACATATGAAGCCAGAAAACAAGGGGAATAAAAGCAATTGAAAGCATCATGAAAGCAATAGGAGAAGACGACATGACCCAGCTGGAAAATTTTCGGAGAATAGGGGGGTATGTAAAAAAAAGAACCCGGCCAGTGAAAGTGACCTTCAAGGCAGAATCGACTCGGAACAGGATCCTGCAAGAGAAAGCACGATTAAGGGACATGCCGGCATACAGGAAGGTGTATCTCGACCGCGACAGAACACAAGCAGAAAGGCAGAAACAGAGAGAGATGGTACAAAGGCGAAAGGAGGAAAGAGAGGGGATGGAGAAGACAGACAGGAAATCCCAGACACAGGAAGATCATATACAGCCTCCCTCACAACTTCCTATAGAAGCCTCCCAACCAGGTCAACCCCAGTGCAACCAAACACTCTAAACCAAAACACCCATGCCACATCCAATGCCCCCACCCACTGCATTACAAACTCCACCCCCACAGCAACCACCCATAGTTCCTTATCAGGTCTCCCACTTCCCCAACCCCAATACACCTCCCAGACCACAATCTTAGAAAAGAAGTTGAAGGTGTGGTATACAAATGCAGATGGAATAACAAATAAGTATGAGGAGTGGCACCAAAGAATCAAGGAGACATCCCCAGACATAATAGCACTCACAGAAACAAAACTCACTAGAATAATAACAGATTCAATCTTTCCATCCGGATATCAAATCCTCAGGAAAGACAGAGGGAGGAGAGGGGGAGGGGGAGTTGTACTGCTCATTAAAAACCAGTGGGGGGTTGAGAAAATGGAAGGAATGGATGGCACGGGCGAAAGGGACTACTTAGTAGGAACAATCCAGTCTGAGGGACATAAGGTGATAATTGCAATAATGTACAACCCACCACAGAACTGCAGGAGGCCAAGAGAAGAATACGATGAGAGCAACAGAGCAATGATCGACACACTAGCCGAGGTGGCCAGGAGAGCACACATGGGGGGAGCAAAGTTACTAGTTATGGGTGATTTCAATCACAAGGAGATTGACTGGGAAAACCTGGAGCCCCATGGGGGTCCCGAAACATGGAGTGCCAAGATGATGGATGTGGTACTGAAAAACCTCATGCATCAACATGTTAGAGACACTACCAGAGAGAGAGGAGAGGATGAACCAGCAAGGCTGGACCTTGTATTCACCATGAGTAGTTCGGACATCGAGGGTATCATGTACGAAAGGCCCCTGGGAGCTAGTGATCATGTGGTTCTGTGCCTCGACTACATAGTTGAGCTCCAAGTGGAGAGAGCAGCAGGAATAGGGTGGGAAAACCAAACTACAAAAGGGGGAACTACTCAGGCTTGAGGAACTTCTTTCAAGACATTCAGTGGGAGAGGGAACTGACAGGAAAACTAGTACAAGAAATGATGGACTATGTGGCAACAAAATGCAAGGAGGCAGAGGAGAGGTTTGTTCCCAAGGGAAACAGAAATAATGGGAAGAACAGAACGAGTCCTTGGTTCACCCAAAGGTGTAGGGAGGCAAAAACTAGGTGTACTAGAGAATGGAAAAGGTACAGAACAGGAGAACTCAGGAAAATAAAGAGATTAGCCGAAGAGCCAGAAACGAATATGCACAGATAAGAAGGGAGGCTCAGCGGCAATACGAAAATGACATAGCATCGAAAGTCAAGACTGACCCGAAGCTGTTGTACAGCCACATCAGGACTAAAACAACAGTCAAGGACCAGGTAATCAGACTGAGGAAGGGTGATGGGAAATTCACAAGAAACGACCGGGAGGTATGTCAGGAGCTCAACACAAGATTTAAAGAAGTATTTACAGTGGAAACCATTAGGAATCCAGGAAATCAGAGCAAGGGGTGCACCAGCAAGTGCTGGATGAGGTACATATAACCAATGAGGAGGTGAAGAAGCTGCTATGCGAACTTGACACCTCAAAGGCGGTGGGACCAGACAACATCTCTCCGTGGGTCCTTAAAGAGGGAGCAGAGACATTGTGTGTACCATTAACAAAGATCTTCAACACATCATTTGAAACTGGGCAACTCCCCGAGGAATGGAAGATGGCAAATGTAGTCCCAATTTTTAAAAAGGGAGACAGACATGAGGCACTAAACTACAGACCTGTATCACTAACGTGTATAGTATGCAAGGTCATGGAGAATATCATCAGGAGAGTGGTTGAGCACGTGGAAAGAAACAAGTGTATAATTGACAACCAGCATGGTTTCAGGGAGGGAAAATCCTGTGTCACAAACCTATTACAGTTTTATGACAAGGTGACAGAAGTAAGACAGGAGAGAGAGGGGTGGATCGACTGCATTTTTTTGGGCTGCAAGAAGGCCTTCGACACAGTTCCTCACAAGAGGTTACTGCAAAAGCTAGAGGATCAGGCACACATAACAGGAAAGGCACTGCAATGGATAAGAGAATACCTTACAGGGAGGCAACAACGAGTCATGGTACGTGACGAGGTGTCAAAGTGGGCGCCTGTGACAAGCGGGGTTCCACAGGGGTCAGTCCTAGGACCTGTGCTGTTCTTGGTATATGTGAATGACATAACGGAAGGGATAGACTCAGAAGTGTCCTTGTTTGCGGACGATGTGAAGTTAATGAGAAGAATCAAATCGGATGAGGATCAGGCAGGACTACGAAGAGACCTGGACAGGCTACAAGCCTGGTCCAGCAACTGGCTCCTTGAGTTTAACCCCGCCAAATGCAAAGTCATGAAGATTGGGGAAGGCAAAGAAGACCGCAGACACAATATAGTTTAGATGGCCAAAGTCTGCAAACCTTACTCAAGGAAAAAGATCTGGGGGTGAGTATAACACCGAGCATATCTCCTGAGGCGCACATCAATCAGATAACTGCTGCAGCATACGGGCGCCTGGCAAACCTACGGATAGCGTTCCGATACCTCAGTAAGGAGTCGTTCAAGACTCTGTATACCATTTACGTCAGGCCCATACTGGAGTATGCAGCACCAGTTTGGAATCCACACCTAGTCAAGCACGTCAAGAAATTAGAGAAAGTGCAAAGGTTTGCAACAAGACTAGTGCCAGAGCTACGGGGATTGTCCTACGAAGAAAGGTTGAGGGAAATCGTCCTGACGACACTGGAGGCCAGGAGGATCAGGGGAGACATGATAACGACATATAAAATACTGCGTGGAATAGACGAGGTGGACAAAGACGGGATGTTCCAGAGATGGGACACAGACACAAGAGGTCACAATTGGAAGTTGAAGACTCAGATGAATCAAAGGGATGTTAGGAAGTATTTCTTCAGTCATAGAGTAGTCAGACCGTGGAATAGCCTAGAAAGTGAAGTAGTGGAGGCGGGAACCATACATAGTTTTAAGGCGAGGTATGATAAAGCTCATGGAGCAGGGAGAGAGAGGACCTAGTAGCAATCAGTGAAGAGGCGGGACCAGGAGCTATAATTCGACCCCTGCAACCACAAATAGGTGAGTACAAATAGGTGAGCACACACACACACACACACACACACACACACACACACACACACACACACACACACACACACACACACACACACACAGAGAGGCACTGATATTTCATGAGACAGCAGAGAATGGACTCCCAAACTGTCCCAAAACAGTGAATGCAACTCCAATCTTCAAAAAAATTAGATAAATATGCGGCATTAAACTACACACTGTATCTCAGAGAAGCATTATGCAAGATATTGCAGATAATATGGAAACTGGTGGACCGTCTTGAGGACACGGAATTCATGACCGGCTTCTTCGCGGAAAGAGAAAGTTAGACTGCATATTCTTAAACTGCAAGAAGGCCTTTCACACGGCTCTCAGCACCTCTAAGAAATAGACTCTAACGCAAATTAGAGAAAAAACTATAGTATTAGTGAATGTGATATAATGTAAGACGTAGAACGTTGATGACAGGAAACATGGTGGGTGGACGATTGTAAACAGCAGGGCTCTTGAAGGATCAGCACCAGGATTCATCTTATAACTGATGTACGTTCTCTTTCTCTCTCTCTCTCGTACACACACACACACACACACACACACACACACACACACACACACCTCACCTCACTAAACGACAAGAAAATTTCTTATTGGTGTATCTGGGTGTTTGAGAGGTGGATGAATGTTTAGGTAGGTGGATGTTATGATAGAGATCTACGTTATGAGCCAGATGGATGTTGTGAAGAGGGTGGTCGTCTAGCCAGGTGAATAACAATTCCCAGGTCCTCCAGGTAGTCTTAACAAGGCCAGCAGGTGAGTAGTTGGCTCGTTAAAGAGAGATTTTTCCCTAACTGCCGAGATTTGCTGGCCAGGGATAAGAAATTGCTGGGGGGAGGCGGGAAGGGGAGAACGTAAGCGATAATCCGGGAAAGGAACGAGTTAAAGTGAGGAAAGGTGTGATAACTCCCGGGGGGTGAGACACATTAGTGAAAAGTGAACAGATAAAACAAACGATGATGTAAATAAGAGATATGCAATGTAACAGTTATGCAAATAAGAGAAATTTTTATACAAATAATCAACTGGACTCATCAAATAGAAATAACAGGTCAATGGTGCAAAAAAGAAACGCAATGATACGAAGAATCACAATGGAACAACAGTGTAAAAAGACGGAATAAATGACTATCATGTGAACAATAGACCCCTGAGTCTATTGTTCACATACAGATAGATCTACTACGTCTCTTTAATAATCAGAAATAATAATGATATATAAAATACAATGCACATTATCAAAAACAAGATGCATCATATTTTCTGACTATAAAGCATGTTGTGCAGAATAGTTAAAACGTGGGATTTTGGCTTAAATAGCAACGCTCTTCTTGCCGAATAAGGCAAGTGAAAATTTGCGCGTGAAATAATTTCACAAAAATCATTCTGAACCCAACAAGAAATATATATTTCATTAAATTATTGTAAAAGTATATATTTCGTTAAATTATTGTAAACTTATCTAAAATATAATTAGTTGTTCTTGTTATAATAAGGTATAATACGTTTTCTAAGGTTCTTTTGGCACAAAATTATTAATTTTTACATTAACATAAATGAAAAAATATATCATTAAACGTATAAGAGAACATTTTAGAAAGGACTTAATTTTAAACGAGTTCTTCCTAATTGACCAGTTTTACCTATTCGTCACGACATGTATATATATTCAACTTTACAAATATCTTCACAGGAAAAAATATCGTTAAAAACCTAATCTGGTATAAAGCAAAAAAAAAAAAAAAAAAAAAATATATAGGAGAAGGGGCATTAAAAACCGTATCATGTGGATTACCATTTTTTTTTATGGCACTCCATGAAAAAAGTGTCATGTTTTGACCATCAGATCGCGGATTATCAAGCTTACCTTCGAATTATCAGGGAAAATTATTAGATTATCAGTTACTCAAATACCATATATATAAGCCGGCAAAAATGGAAATCTCTGATTTATTGGGATTTATTACTTTAAATGGCATGCAAATGCAATGAGATTTTTATGTTCCTGAAAGCCCAAAGGTATCTTTCTCTTCTCTCTTTTTCTCTCTTTTCTCTTTTCTCCCTTCTCTCTTTCTCTTTTCGTTTTCTCTTTTCTCTCTTCCCTATTCTTTGTTCTCTCTTTTTTTCTCTTTTCTCTCTTTTTTCTCTTTTCTTTTTTCTCTTTTCTTTTTTTTCTCTTCTCTTTTTTCTTTTTTTTTTTCTCTTTTTTCTTTTTCTCTTCTTTCCTTTTTCTTTTTTCTCTCTCCTCTCTTTTTTCTTTCTTCTCTATCTCTAATTTCTCTCTTTTCTCTTTTTTCTCTTTTCTATCTTTTCTCTCTTTTTTTCCCTCTTTCTCTTTTCCTTTTTTCAGAGTTTGGAAATTCCAATCATTACTTTTTTTGTCAATCTCTGAAATAAGTACACAGTATTTATGCTACTGTGGATGATGATAATTACAAAGTGAATGTGTTAATGACAATATAAGGTTATGTTTTTATGAGCTACCACTATACATCTATTGAAAGAGGAAGAGTATTTAGAATAAGGCAGAAAATATCCTGCAACAGAGTGCAAGGAATCATAAAAAATCACACAAAGTAACATGGCAAAAATATTGTGGTGCCTGCAGTGCTAGTAGTGGTGCCTGCAGTGCTAGTGGTGCCTGCAGTGCTAGTAGTGGTGCCTGCAGTGCTAGTAGTGTCTACAGTGCTAATAGTAATGTCTGCAGTACTAGTAGTGGTGTCTGTAGTGGTTTCTGCAGTGCCAGTAGTGGTTTCTGCAGTGCCAGTAGTGGTTTCTGCAGTGCCAGTAGTGGTTTCTGCAGTGCCAGTAGTGGTGTCTTTAGTGCCAGTAGTGGTTTCTGCAGAGGCAGTAGTGGTTTCTGCAGTGGCAGTAGTGGTGTCTGCAGTGGCAGTAGTGGTGTCTGCAGTACTAGTAGTGGTGTCTTCAGTGCTAGTAGAGGTGTCTTCAGTGCCAGTAGAGGTGTCTTCAGTGCCAGTAGTGGTTTCTGAAGAGTCAGTAGTGTTTTCTGCAGTGCCAGCAGCGGCGTCTGCAGTGCCAGCAGCGGCGCCTGCATGCCAGCAGCGGCGTCTGTAGTGCCAGCAGCGGCGTCTGTAGTGCCAGCAGCGGCGTCTGCAGTGCCAGCAGTGGCGTCTGCAGTGCAAGCAGTGGGGTCTGCAGTGCCAGCAGTGGTGTGTGCAGTGCTAATAGTGATGCCTGCAGTGCCAGTAGAGAAAGCAGCGTAATGAGTAGAGGCTGGAGGCAGACCGCCAGGTTCCTCGCCTGTGATTCAAAAATTGATGATTCAATTTATTTTCTTATAAAAAATTGCCTTGTGTGTGGATTATATATATATATATATATATATATATATATATATATATATATATATATATATATAATATATATATATATATATATATATATATATATATAAAATCCTCGCAAGTAATTTCATAAATACACAAGTATTTCAATACCTTTTGTTTTTTAATTCTTGGTAACTGAAATACCTACTTTTAAGGTAGAGATTTATATGGATTTGTATTTATTACATTTCCGAGTGTTCTTGCGTACTTGTAGATAAACAGTTAAGCACCACATTCGGCTAGAAAGAACAAGACCCTTAACTTCGGCTGTTTTACTAAGCCTTGCATGGCCACAATGGTTTAAATGAAAATTCCAGATCAGTGCTAAAACTATTGTCTCAGTAAGAGAAATAAAAGAAACAGTTTATACACTCGGTGAGTTTATTTTAATCCTTATTTTAGGGATGAACGTATTCTTTACTAGGGGCTGAATAGATTGCATTCAGCCTTAATGACCCTCGTGTAGTCGATAGACTTGAAACGCAATTAACCAACCAGCCATCTGGACCATCTCGTCAGAGAAAGTGTCCAGAATAGTTTGTAGCTTATCGACTGCACGTGGGTCTTTAAGGATGAAAATCACGTGTAAAATAGCATTAAATATATCTTCAATCCCTTAGATAGGGATTAAAGCAAATTCTTATTAAAAATACAGTGAGAGACAAGTCTCTTTCTGGAACAGAGATATGATTTTACTCTTACAAAGCTTTTTACTGGTTTGACTGGGATCCCTAAGAGTAGCATTTTCAACAGATACGTCAGCAGACCTATGACCACTCTGATGCTGCAGCTCCAGCAGCAGCAGTAGGAGCTGAAGCAGCAACAGACGCAGCAGCAGTATAAACAGCATCGTCGTGCAGCACCTTCAGGCTCGAGTACACAGACTTGGCAATGGAAGGTAAACAAAGAGGTGTTTTGCTCCAGGCATTAATTCGTGTTCTGAATTCTCTGAGAGTCGCCGGGATCCAATACAGCGGGTCGATGCGTGATCCCTTAGCCTCCCTCATTCTCTCTCTCTCTCTCTCTACCATGCGTTCCTTCATTGCTTCCATTCTTGATTTATTTTTTGGGAAGGAGTCGTTCGTAAGCGCAACACGAATCCATTCTTAATTCCGGGAGGCGCAGTGGACATAAACAGAATTAGGCGTGTCTTGTTACCTTGTTATTGGCTCATTCACCTCCTCTTTACAACTGCTGACGTAAATATGTCCCGGTGCAGAGTTCCTATTACGTTGTCAACATGGGGAAGAGGGAGAGAGAGAGAGAGAGAGAGAGAGAAAGGGGTGAAGGGTTCGATTATCGACCTGGTGGTGGTGACGACAGTGGTGATAGATAAATAAATTTATCAAGAATTTTTACCCAACAAAACACGTCACGGTTTTACGATTTGATAAAATAGTGAATAAATAAAGAACAAATACATACAATTCCATATAAACTAAGGTAATTCTAAATAATATAAATGCACAAGTATGTTCTGTAATTAAGCAATTAAATCGTATCAACAGTTATGAAAGCGACTTATGAACTGATTGGCCAAGCCTGGACTGAACAAGACTCGGCTCAGTGTAAATACTCAAGGGAGAGTTCGTCTCTGAGTTAAAACATGACCATTGAAAGTGTTGTGAAATTTGTGAGAGGGGTCAGTGTGAAGGGGATCAGTATGAGAGTGTGAGAGTTGGGGGGTAAAAGTCAGGGAGTGGGTCAGTATAAGTGTTTGGTGTCCTCAATACCGAGGAAGACTTTTTTTTTTTAAATTTAGCAAAATTGGATGCATCAGCTGTGTGCTGTTCCCCAATTTCTATGATAGTCACGCAGTGGGAACAAAAGCCTACCTGTTTTTCCCAGTCATATTCCATCACACAGGATCACAGGTTGGATCACATATATAGCGTTGAAATCTGTCTGCCTGAACTGGGCGACTTCCCTAGGCCAGTGAAAATATCAAACATAACAGCAAAAATTCACCAGGTAGGGCAGCTTCGATGATTTTGTTCCAGCAGAGCTGGAGTCACTATTACTTGGGAATTGCCATCTCTCAAGACGGCATATTTCATAGCGAGGAAGACAATGGAGAAGCTGGGTGAGAATAGGGTAGGCCAATCGTGGAGATGCCAGCGGAGACGTGTATACAGACATTCTTCCATCATGCAAGATGAGCTAATTAGTATGGCTATGCATGCATAGTTGCATGCATTATAAAGATGACAACTTAGAAGTTTCTCATCATTAAGACGGTTATTTTGTACATTTTTAATGCAACTATCCGAGTGTGCATGACGGGCTAATGAGAACTTTTTCTGGAATGGAAGAAGTAAGTTAATCAACAACTGAGCCATTTTTATAAGAAAATAACCTCTGTAAGATATCATTGGTCATAGAAATATTTTGGGTAAATCATACTCATATTTTGGGTTGACCATAATATTGGTAGATGAATAAGACACATGGGCAACAGTTGGGGTATCTTTATTATCGAAACGTTTCGCCTCCTCAGCAGGCTTCAGTCGAATACAGAAGTCATTTAAACGTTGGAGACAGAAGCAGTGGCGAATAGGTGATCAAACACTCGGTCGTCAAATTATTTTAAGATAGTCTCTCAGCCTTGATAAGCGTTCAGCTTCAGAGCCTCGATCAGTGTGAAGCTGAGGTACGAGACTGGAACCTTTCATTCTAGGTTCCAGTATTCGACTGAGGAAGCCTGCTGAGCAGACGACTCATTTCGACAACAAAGATTCCCAACCGTTGCACATGTCTTATTTATCCACCTGTGCGTACTGTATTGCAGTAATCTAACGAAACACAAAAATTAATCCGTGCTTGTGGCATTCTTTGGTGCGTAACAGTACATTTTAAACAAAAAGGCACAATACCGTGACTGGAATAATACACAAATAACCCAAGTCTGACCGAAACGTCGTCGTCAGTTCCTCTCTTCTATGTGCGGGTTATTAGTGTAAACTACATTTTATAAACTGCAAAAATAAATTTGTCGTTGCTTGTTAGAGGATTGGGTTCTAGAACTAAAGTTAGTGAAGAATTTCAGTAATCTTTTAGCTGTTTATTTTTTTTAAGTCTTGGCTAAAAGCAGTAGATGATAGGCCTCTGCGTCGTTTTTTCCACATTACTTTCAACAGCTCATTATTTTCTTTGGGCACAGAGGGGGCGCTAAACATTGTAAATTTCGGCTCCCGGAGTCGACAGCAATCAGTGTTGTGGGCTGATTCTTTATTTTTTTTTTTTTTTTTTTTTTTGCTTTGATAGTCAGGGATTTTAGTGTTTATTTAGTTGGAATGTAGTGAATCTCTCTCTCTCTCTCTCTCTCTCTCTCTCTCTCTCTCTCTCTCTCTCTCTCTGTCTCTCTCTCTGTCTCTCTCTCTGTCTCTCTGTCTCTCTCTCTGTCTCTCTCTCTGTCTCTCTCTCTGTCTCTCTCTCTCTCTCTTTTCCTTCGCGTTAAAACACAGAGGCGCCAAGAAAATCTGTACTTTTTCTTTGTATTGAACAAATAATCTGATAAATATTTAAAGACAATGACGATCTTAAAGAAACGAGGAAAAGAAATATTAAAAATAAATCACACAAACATCATAATACAAACATTAAATACAAACAGCAATCAAAATACAAACATTTGCAAACAAACATCAAAATACAAACAATAACAAATATCAAAATACAGACAGCAAACAAACATCAAAGTACAAACAATAGCATACAAACAACAAAATCCAAACATTAGCATACAAACAAAATCCAAACATTAGCATACAAACAGTCCTCGCGCGATGTATTAGGCATCACTGTACTTCAAAACTGCAAATCGCTTGTCAAAAAAAAAAAAAATTGAAATCACGGACTTTTTCTCTGTCTATATCACCAATTAAATTTTGCCTCGCCTGTGTTCTTTTAAAATTTTCGACATCAGATGAAAGGACTCTCTCATTAGGTCACAATGATATATATATTTTTTTCCAATTTACGAATAAAAAAAATAGTTCAAAGCAGACGGAATGA
The DNA here is from genome assembly GCF_038502225.1 of Cherax quadricarinatus. Classification (NCBI taxonomy): domain Eukaryota; kingdom Metazoa; phylum Arthropoda; class Malacostraca; order Decapoda; family Parastacidae; genus Cherax; species Cherax quadricarinatus. Next base: position 53,934 of record NW_027197841.1, read on the forward strand.
TT
>NW_027197842.1:0-17500 GCF_038502225.1 Cherax quadricarinatus
AGAAGTTTGTGGTTATAGGAGAGTGGGTGCAGGAGGAATGAGGAGTGATTGGTGGAATGATGAACTAAAGGGTGTGATAAAAGAGAAAAAGTTAGCTTATGAGAAGTTTTTACAAAGCAGAAGTGTTATAAGAAGAGCAGAGTATATGGAGAGGAAAAGAAACTTGAAGAGAGTGGTGAGAGAGTGCAAAAGGAGAGCAGATGATAGAGTGGGAGAGGCACTGTCAAGAAATTTTAATGAAAATAAGAAAATTTTTTGGAGTGAGTTAAACAAGTTAAGATAGCCTAGAGAACGAATGGATTTATCAGTTAAAAACAAAGTAGGGGAGTTAGTAGATGGTGAGATGGAGGTTTTGGGTAGATGGCGAGAATATTTTGAGGAACTTTTAAATGTCGACGAAGAAAGAAAAGCGGCCATTTCATGCACTGGCCAGGAAGGTATACCATCTCTTAGGAGTGAAGAAGAACAGGATGTGAGTGTGGGGAAGGTGCGTCAGGCATTACATAGAATTAAAGGGGGTAAAACAGCTGGAAATGACGGGATTATGACAGGAATGTTAAATGCAGGGGGGGATATAATGTTGGAGTGGTTGGTATTTTTTGTTTAATAAATGTATGAAAGAGGGGAAGGTACCTAGGGACTGGCAGAGAGCATGTATAATCCCTTTATAAAAAGGGAAGGGGGACAAAAGAGATTGTAAAAATTATAGAGGAATAAGTTTTCTGAGTATACCAGGAAAAGTGTACGGTAGGGTTATAATTGAAAGAATTAGAGGTAAGACAGAACGTAGGATTGTGGATGAGCAAGGAGGTTTCAGAGTGGGTAGGGGATCTGTAGATCAAGTGTTTACATTGAGGCATATATGTGAACAGTACTTAGATAAAGGTAGAGAAGTTTTTATTGCATTTATGGATTTAGAAAAGGCATATGATAGAGTGGATAGAGAAGCAATGTGGCAGATGGTTGGCCTGGTGGTTAACGCTCTCGCTTCACACGGTGAGGGCCTGGGTTCGATTCCCAGCCAGAGTAGAAACATTGGGCGTGTTTCTTTCCACCTGTTGTCTATGTTCCCCATCAGTAAAATGGGTACCTGGGTGTTAGTCGACTGGTGTGGGTCGCATCCTGGGACACTGACCTAATTTGCCCGAGATGCTCAGCATAACAAGTGGCTTTCTATGTAGTAGTATGTAGTAGTATGTTGCAAGTATATGGAATAGGTGATAAGTTACTAAATGCTGTAAAGAGTTTTTATGAGGATAGTGAGGCTCAGGTTAGGGTGTGTAGAAGAGAGGGAGACTACTTCCCGGTAAAAGTAGGTCTTAGACAGGGATGTGTAATGTCACCTTGGTTGTTTAATATATTTATAGATGGGATGGTAAAAGAAGTAAATGCTAGGGTGTTCGGGTGAGGGGTGGGATTAAATTATGGGGAATCAAATACAAAATGGGAATTGACACAGTTGCTTTTTGCTGATGATATTGTGCTTATGGGAGATTCTAAAGAAAAATTACAAAGGTTAGTGGATGAGTTTGGGAGTGTGTGTAAAGGTAGAAAATTGAAAGTGAACATAGAAAAGAGTAATGTGATGAGGGTATCAAATGATTTAGATAAAGAAAAATTGGATATCAAATTGGGGAGGAGGAGTATGGAAAAAGTGAATGTTTTCAGATACTTGGGAGTTGACGTGTCAGCAGATGGATTTAAGAAGGATGAGGTTAATCATAGAACTGATGAGGGGAAAAAGGTGAGTGGTGCATTGAGGTATATGTGGAGACAAAAAGTTACCTATGGAGGCAAAGAAGGGAATGTATGAAAGTATAGTAGAACCAACACTCTTATATGGATGTGAAGCTTGGGTTGTGAATGCAGCAGCGAGGACGCAGTTGGAGGCAGTAGAGATGTCCTGTCTAAGGGCAATGTGTGGTGTAAATATTATGCAGAAAATTCGGAGTGTGGAAATTAGGAGAAGGTGTGGAGTTAATAAAAGTATTAGTCAGAGGGCTGAAGTGGGGTTGTTGAGCTGATTTGGTCACTTAGAGAGAATGGATCAAAGTAGAATGACATGGAGAGCATATAAATCTGTAGGGGAAGAAAGGCGGGGTAGAGGTCGTCCTCGAAAAGGTTGGAGGGAGGGGGTAAAGTAGGTTTTGTGGGCGAGGGGCTTGGACTTCCAGCAAGCGTGCGTGAGTGTGTTAGATAGAAGTGAATGGAGATGAATGGTATTTGGGACCTGACGATCTGTTGGAGTGTGAGCAGGTTAATATTTAGTGAAGGGATTCAGGCAAACCAGTTATTTTTATATAGCCGGACTTGAGTCCTGGAAATGGGAAGTACAATGCCTGCACTCTAAAAGAGGGCCTCGGGGTATTAGCAGTTTGGAGAGATATGTTGTGTATCTTTATAGGTATATGCTTCTAAGCTGTTGTGTTCTGAGCACCTCTGCAAAAACAGTAATTGTGTGTGAGTGAGGTGAAAGTGTTGGATGATAATGAAAGTATTTTCTTTTTGGGGATTTTCTTTCTTTTTTGGGTCACCCTTCCTCGGTGGGAGACGGCCGACTTGTTAAAAAAAAAAAAAAGAAAAAAAAAAAACATTATCTTGTTGGATGTCGAGGTGAGTCGAGTCACGAGAGTGAATACCAACCAAAGTACTGCACACCTGTGAAAGAATTTCCAAATTCTGGAGACAGCTGAGGGCATTTTTTTTGTTAAGGTTCTTCCAAGTATCACCGGCATATTCTGTCACTATGGTCAAGTATTCTAGACAGACTGCTATCATCTTTTGCACTCCAGGGATGTCCTGAAGGGTTTGAAGGGCACGCATCTCTTGAACTAAAGATTTGAGAGATTCTAATCTAGCTTGACAGGATTTTTTTTTTTTATTTTTTTTTATTTTTTTTTTATTCGCCGGTACTCTCCCGGCCCGGGTCTTTTCCAAGTAGTGGTGACCCGGCCTTGGCTCCCTATCTGGGGAGTATCTCAAGACCAACATCTCCCATGGGAGGAGGTACAAGTACCCCCTCATCTTTAGGACCAACTATCCCCAGGCCTAGCCATAGTCCCCGCCCTCACGGGGCTCGTAGGGAGAAGCTAGGCCTCTCTGGTCTGCCATCTGCCTTGCCCCAAAGGCGCTCGTGGGGATGGCAGTCTTGTGAGCTGCAGGTGGTAGCAAGCTCACAAGGATATGGAGGCCATATGACATTTGCCGTAACAGCCTGATCCAATCAGCTTACAACTTTCGCCGTTAAACAGAAAGTCGTGCATATGAGGTCCGAAAACATTGACTCCGAATTGTGTGCACATACTGCGCAGCCACTCCACTGACTCTTTCCGAATCTTTGGTGTTAACACCTGCTGTGTTTTCGACTTCATCCTCTCAAAAGAGTCCTATCCACTAATCTTGAATCAGCTTCAATCAGACGACCAACTGAAGACGAACAAAGCAACAAATTACTTGGTATATACCAGAATAGATGGTGACAAAATCCTATAATATCTCCATAAATTCCATACTGAAATATACTTAGGCTACTAAATTCTAACTGAAATATAGTTAGATTACTAAATACTAACCTAACTATATTTCAATATGGAGTTTAAGTGGAGATATTATACCGAGATTTTATATAGAGATTTTATATAGGATATTGGTAGCTTAGTGTAGTGGTGGGTTTAGAGTGTACTGGTGATACTTGAGTGTAGTGGTGGTGGCTTAGTGTACTGGTGGGTGGAGAGTGTACTGGTGATACTTGAGTGTAGTGGTGGGTGTAGAGTGTACTGGTGATACTTGAGTGTAGTGGTGGTTGTAGAATGTACTGGGAATATTTGAGTGCAGTGGTGGGTGTAGAGTGTAATGGTGATACTTGAGTGTAGTGGTGGGTGTAGAGTGTACTGGTGATACTTGAGTGTAGTGGTGGTATTTGAGTAGTGTTTGTAGTTAAGTGTAGTGACGGTATTCAGGGCTGGAAGCTGTTAGTTATTTTGACTTTATACAGAGCTTATACACCTTTTTTTCTGCATCAACATGCAAATGAGCAAATCGAATGAAGTCTTTGGAAGGAAAGAAAAGAGCACTAACTGTGAAGTCTCTTTCAGCCATTCGTTGGTCAGCAAGAGCTGATGCTACTGAAGCCCTTGTACATGGATGCAACTCTATTCAAAATGCCCACAGAGATATTGAAAGTGACTGGGAACAAACACCCAAATAAGACATGAAGCTTGGGCACTGAGAGAAAAAAATGGATTGTCTTCAAACTGCTCTGATTGCTCAGATCTAGAACATAATCCTTATACGGTTCAACAGAACAAGCAAAGCTTTCCAAGGTGTTGAAGCTGACCTGAAAAAGGTGGTAGATTTAACTGATTCTCTGGAAAGGTTTCTGAAATCAATTCGAGATAGGTATGAAGAGCTGAAACTGGATGCTAGGAACATCTGTGGCAACACAGACTACAAATCAACTACAAGCAGGCAAAGAAAGAGAAACAAGCAATATGATGCAAACCCAGCATCAGTCTCAGAGGAAGTTTTATCTCCCAGAGAAAAATTCAAGGTGGCATAATAAGCAGTATATGACAGGTTCAATGTAGTAGTTAACTTATTCACTCTACCTGATGCAGAGATAAAAATTGAGGCTAAGAAACTTATCAGTGTTTACCCTCAAGACTTCAGTAATGTGTTTGATGAGAAATTTGTCCAGTTTGTAAGCTTGACCAAGCTCAGGTCATGTCTCACTCCAATTCAACAGGCAGTTTTACTGCATGATAAAGGGCTTGCTGATATCTTTCCAGGTGTTAATGTAGCCCTTAGAATATATCTGAGCATGATGGTCAATTGTTGTATGGGAGAATGGTCGTTCAGCAAATTGGCACTGATAAATGACAATGACTGATAATGACAATGACCCATGAAAAACTAAGTACTCTGTGCCTATTGGATGTTCAGAGAAGTGTCCTCAAGAATATACAGTTTGATGAGTTAGTTAAAGATTTGGCAGATGCTAAGTGTAGAAAGACATTTTGTAGACATTGCAGTGTGATCATGTGATGCATAAATGTGATGTATGGTTTGCTAATTACAGTTACTTATGTAATGTTTGATTTGTAAATATGGTGATTTGCTGCAGACTGGAAAGATTATGCAAGAAATTTCCTTATCCCAGTCTAATGATTTTAGAAGTGTATTTATGCATTATGACCGTGGAAGCAAAGAGGAGAATGTATGAGAGTATAATTATACCAATACTCTTATATGGGTGTGAAGCATGGGTGATGAATGTTGCAGTGAGGTGAAGGCTGGAGGCAGTGGAGATGTCATGTCTGAGGGCAATGTGTGGTGTGAATATAATGCAGAGAATTCGAAGTTTGGATTTTTTTTTATATTTTAATTAAAACAGTTCGTTACAAAGTGACATAAATATATTAAAAAGATACACGACAAAAGATTACTGCACAAGAATCTCACTTAACTCTAACACATAATAACAACACCATACAGTACAGTGGTAATACACTCTCACACACAACACACTATACATTACAGTGATATTGTTTTATTTGTTTAAGAACACCACTAACATGGTTACATATTACAAAACATCAAACACTGGAAATTATAAAGATTGTACAATAAAACATTGTGATAAAAAACAAACACACACAATGACACACACACAAGCACACACGTATACACAACATGATACTACATCAGGCACATACTAGGTATCGCTTCCGCCTGTCAACACACACGTATGCAAGACTTAATCTAAGATGTCAGGTGCCTAACAGAGCACCACGATACTCAAACATTAATTTAGGCGATTATCACGAGATCTTAACATAGACATAGGTATTTACGATTCAAAGAAGGAAACGGGATAATACTACAAGTCACAAAATAAAACATCCAATATAACGAAACAAAACTACGATGTGATATGTTACATCTCAACAAAACACAACGAAAAAAAATGCAATCAGTTTCAGGTAATATAATATAATATTACTGAAAAACACACAGCATAAAATATAAACATAAAATAAGAACCAATCGCTTATTCTAGGATACATATCTATACAATATACACCAATGACTTGTATCAAGAGATAAATGACGGATGACCTTTTAACTTCTGTACATACAAAGCCTTAACAGTTATAGTGACGTCACCATCACATAGAAGACGTATATAAACACAGAGATAACAAAACATTCACATAACTATTATACACAGTTAGTCACAGCTGACCAGCCCATTAGAATACTCACTGAACGCTCACAAACTATCTCAAATCTCTTAACTCAAAGGCTTTATATTCAGACGGGAAGTCTTTCTCCCATCTCCCCTCATATACCAACTTATTTCGACACTTTGTCCTATAAATCGTTCCTGCTAAAACCCGAATTCTACTATTACCTTCAACGTGCCTCATTGCCCTTGACACATAAATATAATCGGCCACAACGTACGACACCGCACTTTGTACACGCATATTAACCCTACATACATCAAAACTCAACGCTCGGAGCGCCAACAAACATCCCCCCCCCCCACCAAGCGCAAAACCCTACTAAACCACTCATGTACCATGCCTAAAGTCTCACAGAAATTCACAACGTGAAAAGTAGATTCCTCCACCCCATCCGCCGGACAACCCCGGTCCTCCCCCAAACGCTTATTAAACAACACTACCCCGTATGGCAAGATTCCATGCAAAAATTTAAAAACCACTTCCCGTACTTGTGTTGAAGATATTGGCCTTACCAGCTAAGATATAATTTATAAATTTGAATATGAACACTTAGCTGATAAAGGACAGCAAATCGTCTACACAGCCGCCCCTGCAGACGAGGTCTAGAAGCTGTCGAAACCATCTCAACATGGGCTGTCAAAAAAATATAATTTGTAAGTAAATAAATTACCCCTACGGGGTGTTATGTCAGCATATTTCATTCGATGATGGCTGACGATATACTTACTTGTTTGGACTCAATTGTCCGCATATCACCGGGGTTTATGATAAGTTTCTAACTCACGAATTTATACTCAACTGCGCAGTCAATAGTAGTACATCACGAGTTAGAACACTTACCTGGGTATATGTATCTGACCTGTAATTACGCCCAGATATCCGTTGAGTTGATTGAAGAATAGTGTTCTTTGAAGAATGTCACACTACACTCTGTTGGATCGCAACACTCGTTGTTACACTGTTCATAAATAATTGTTCACACAAAGTTATCACTGGAGAAGCTGATCACACTTCTCTTAAGTGTTTATTGTGGTTTATGAGACACTTTGTTCACACTAACGCACAGATCAGTGTTCTTTGCTGGTTATCCTGGCGTCAGTGTCACTCTCACTAGAGTCAAAGGTGGTCTTGCGACGCCACACCGCCCCAAGCCGTTGCTCCCCAATACACAAAAAAAAACGCTGACCTAGTACCTTGCTTCCTTGCCACCTCCTCGATGAAGCAAAGCAGAATGCTTGATTCTTGCTGTCTTAAGCATAGACAACAATGTCCACTATTTTTACCATGGTAATAAAGTGGGAGCAGGATTTTCCTTAATTGTCCTGCTAAGTAAGAGATGTACTGTCTCATATAAAAATACACTTTGCAACACCACTGCAAGGAGCAGAGGTCACTTGACCACGTCGCATAACATCTGTGATCAATTACTCACTGTAGCAGTAAACAATACGCTCGCCCCTTCTGAGAGGGCTTGGCCCCTCAGGGCTGAAAGGGGCTGAGGGGGCTGAAGGGGGCTGATACCCCCCTCCTGGAGAAAATTTCTCCACACTGGGGGGCGGCGGAGGTTCGCTGCAGGTGAACTATTCATCACTTAACATTAATTTAATTTTCTCACTCGCCACCACTGCTGCTTGTCTTTTCTGAACAGCTTTAGTCTGTGTGGTTTCTGGAGATTCACTAATTTTGTTTTCAACACTGTGTAATTCTAACGGCACTAGTTTATTTATTGTCCGCTTATTCACTACACCTTTGCCTAAAACATCGACTGTCCTGATGATTCCATTTGCATCAGGATATATGGTCACAATTTTTCCAAGTGGCCATTTGGACCTCGGACCATCATTGTCGATAATCACTATGTCACCAGGTCTTAAGGACTTATGATTTTCAGGAACACCAGCTCCATAGAAGTGTTCTCTCAATGAGGTGAGATAGTCTTCTCGCCAAATTTTCTCCCAACATTCAATCACTTTATTCAGGTGTTTGAATTTACGTCTGAGTTGCTCAGGTTCGTAATAAGTAGGATCCTCTATGATTTCTTTATCATTCATGGGAGGAACAGGTTCGAGCCTTCTGCCATGGAGTAAATGAGATGGACTTAACACTTCTAAATTGTCCAGATCATCGGTAACATAAGTTAGAGGTCTGTTGTTGACTCTATTTTCTATTTCAGTCACAACTGTACGGAATTCTTCTAAGTCTATTCTCTGACGATGAAGAGTCTTCCTTAAACAACGTTTTACAATGCCGATCATTCTTTCATAAAATCCGCCGTGCCATGGAGATTTAGGAGGAATGTATCTCCAACGACAACTGCGTTGATTCAGCATCTGTTGTACCTCTGGTTGATCAAAGATCTTGCTTATATAAGCAGCACCAGCAACAAAGTTCGTTGCATTATCTGAAATCATCAGTCTGGGACATGCCCTTCTGGCTGCAAACCTTCTGAATAATTTGATAAAGGTTTCAGCAGACATGTCAGTGGCTACTTCTAGATGTACTGCTCTAGTCGTAGCACAAGTGAACAAACAGATGTACACCTTGATGGGAACTTTGTCAACTGTTTTGGTTAAAATTATTGGTCCAGTGTAATCTACACCTGTCACCTCAAATGGAGTGATATGACAAACTCTTTCAGAGGGATATGGAGGTGGACCTGGATACTGACATACTCGCATATCGTAGTGACGACAAGTAATACAGTCCCTTATTTGTTTTTTCACACTTTGTCGACCTTGAGGTATCCAGTAGGATTGTCGTATATGACAAAGTGTGTCAGCTACCCCACCATGTAACACGTTACTGTGGGCGTTTTGCACAATCAGTTTTGTTAGCCAATGATTCTTGGGGATCAATATTGGATGTATGGCTTCTTTAGGTAGTGAAGAATTATGAATTCTTCCTCGACATCTTATAATCTTTTCTGAGTCGAGATAAAGTCCTAAAGAATTAATCATAACAGGTTTCTTTGGGGATTTATCTTGTGTTTCTAGAAATTTATATTCTGTAGAGAAAACGTCTTTCTGTACTAGTTTCACCCAGTATTTAATGGGTTCAAGACATTCATAATCAGGTTTTATTCCTTTAATGAATTCAAAGACAAGAGCTGTAACTCTTAATAGTTTACCCAAAGATGAGTATTTAGATCCATCAATGACTATTTCTGTTGTGGCTGCTGCAGTATTTACACAACTTATTTCTGCTGTGTTCAAGCAGACTGTTTCTTCTGGCATAATGTGAGCTTTTTGCTGAGGCCAGTTATTTTCATTAGAGAGCCAGTTCGGTCCGTGGAGCCATAATTTATTATCCACAAATTTCTTGAGTGGGACACCACGTGACAACATGTCAGCTGGATTCTCTTGGGTAGAGACGTGAAGAAAGAGATAATCTCTCTGCATCTCTTTTATTTCTGCTACTCTGTTCTGTACATAGACCAGCTTACTCTTATTATTTCTTAACCACTGGAGAACTGCTTCATTATCACTCCAGAACACGGTTTTCTCAATAGTGAGATGATCAAGTACTTTGTTGAGATAGACAGCTAATTTTGTACCTACATAGAGTGCTGTCAGTTCCAATTGTGGTACTGTTCTGACCTTCAAGGGCGCTACCCTGGCCTTTGAAGTAATTAGTGTACTTCCTTCAGCATTACTCATGTAAACTACAGCGCCATAACCTCTGGTTGACGCATCACAGAACACATCTAATGTGTACTTGTTTTCCTCTTGACCTATTTGTCTGGGAAATTTAATTTGATAAAGTTGCTTAAACTCCTTGGATATTTCATCCCATGCTTGACTCATTTCTAGAGGCAAGTTCTCATCCCATCCAATTTTGAGTTTCCATGCATCTTGCATAAGCATTTTACCTTTTATGGTAATTGGTGAGACGAGTCCTAGAGGATCAAAACATTGTGATACCTCTGACAGTAAACTACGTTTAGTGAGTGTACTGCATGATTTATTGTTTATCCTTTTGAGACTCAAAGTATCTTCCTGTGTGTTCCAATTAAGTCCCAGCATATTGTTGCAATCAGGAATTTCAGTTTCAGGGAAATCTTCTTTGATAAGTTCCCTTAATTGCTTTGAATTTGTATTCCACATCCTTAGAGGCATATTTGCTTCTTTCATCTCCTTGTTAGCTTCTCTGTATAAGGATTTCAAATCATCCTCTTTATTCACAGTACCTTGAAGATTGTCCACATAGAAACTTTTCTTTAAGATTTCTTTGAAGGGACTTTCAGATTTCTTCAAATGTGTATTTAGAGTTGCTTCTAATAAGAATGGAGAGGATGTTGCACCAAATAATACTGATTCGAAACGATAAGTTTTCACAGGACTTTGAGGATCATGTGGATTTTCAGGCCACAAGAATCGAGTATAATCTCTATCTATTTCTTGTAGTTCTACTCTTAAGAAAGCCTTAGAAATATCAGCCGTGTAGGCATATGGGTTTGTGCGAAATTTCATAAGAACGTCTCCAAGCTTCTCAGTTAGTGAGGGTCCGGTCATCAGACAGTCATTAAGACTTGCTACATCTTTATTTGCACGTGCGCTGCAATTATATACAACACGTAGTGGAGTGGTTTCAGAATCCTTTCTGACTCCATGGTGCGGGAGATAATGAGCTTCTGTCTTCAACTTATCTTCGACTATTTCCTCAATGAATTTATTGTCCAACTGTTCTTGTATGATATTATCATAGACAGTCAGTAGCTCTGGATTCTTCCTGAGCTCATGTATTTGTGCTTTCATTTGTCCGAAAGCCATGCGATAATTGCTAGGCAGATGTGGTGGATTTAATTTCCATGGTAACCTAACCCAATACTGTCCATCTTCATATTTGACAGTGTCCAAATATTGGTTATAAGTCTGAGACTCTTGTGGGCTTGGTTTATTTACATCAATACCTATCGCATCTAAATCCCACAACTTATCAACTGGTTCATTCATTTCTTCCAGTAATGATAATTTTTGCTGTGGTACATGATCAGCGGTTATTCTCGTAACTAGTACATTTTCCACTGAATCAATATCAGCTTCTTTCCCACTTTGAGAGGGAATGGGACCACATATCATGTGGCCTCCTGATGTTTTCAGCAAGTGAACATCATGTTTACTTACTATATTTTGCACAAAACAGTGATAATAATCACTTCCAATGATTAAATAAATTGGACTAATTGTGTCCGTCTGTATGTCAGGACAGGCTAACTTGACCTTAGCTGCTTTCAGTGCTGCGATTTTTTCTTTTAATCCCTGGATCTGCACAGACTTAGGCAAATCATCTACCACAGCTTCTACTGTCTTTTTCCAGTTTCCTAGACCAACAGTGATTCTGGCTAGGTCATATGTCTGTTTACCTGAATTGTGGAAAAAACCAGCTATATCTAACTGTATTTTGGCATAGGGTTGTTTATTCAGTTTCTGCAACACTGTTCTTCTTATGAAGGACCTTTGTGAGCCTTGATCAAATAGTGTTAGCACATTGGTTTTGTGTAATTTATTAGATAACTCAACTCGAGCTATAGGGAGAGCAGTTGCTTTAAACTTATCTCTCACATTTAATGCTGTTGCTTGTTGACTTCCTGATTCTGTGGAAGTATTCTGCTGTTCAGCAAAAGCATTTGGGCATAATGCTGTATAATGCATACCCTTGCATTTAAAACACTTCTTCAGTGAGCATTTACCTCCCTTGTGTTCACCTAAACACTTGATGCATCTTTTCAGCTGATGAACACGTTGTTTACGTGCCTCCATTGATGTGTATTGAATACAATACTGTGCCAAATGTGTTCCATCACAAAGTACACATTTTGGAGTACGTTTATGTATGACAGTCTGTTTACTGTCTATTGTATTCACAGCTTGATAAATGCCTATATGGGATTTCCCATTATGTGGTTTAGTGGGAGTAGGTATACTCTTTTTATACTGAGTTGAAGGTTTGTTATCCACTGGATTTGTGGATTTTTCATCTTGTCTCGTTGCTTGCATGCATGAAACTATTGTTTGTAAACCATTGCTAATTTCTTCACAAGTGAAATAGCGTTTATTGAACATAATATTTAATCGTTCAATAGTTTGTGGTGACAGCTTATCCTGTACAATACCACTGATAAACCAATCACATTGCCTTAGGTCATATTTAGCACCTAGAGATCTGAGACTATTGTCTAATGTGATTCTAAATGCCTGTAAGTCTGAAAAACAATGTTTGGGTGGCTTCAAGCTTGATATTAAGACTGCATGTCTAACTCTAGCCTTGTCATCATCAAAGTAATTGTCTGCTAAGACACGTAAGGCTATTTGATAATTGCCTTTGACCACCGGAAATGACTTAATCAGTTCATAGGGTTCTCCCTTCACAAGACATTTAAGATAATTGAACTTAGCAATCTCATCTATGTCAGTTCGTGAATTTACTATGGATTGAAAACCACTAATGAATTCTTCATAATTATGACCTTGGAAAATAGGTAATGACAATGTAGGTAAGCTTGGTAATGGGACACTTGTTGTTACAGGTGTAACAGGTGTTTGACCACTAGTAGTAGGTCTCTGTGACAGAGTTTTACGGCAGATAGCCTGTACTCCTGTCCACCTTAATTGTTGATCACTAAAAGTATCCAAAACATTTTTAATTTCATCCTCAGATGGATCTGATTCAAGAAATTTATTTTCATAATGTGTATAGTCTGAATTAATTATTTTCATACGTTGTGTAAATAATCCAAACTTGACCTCAAGATCATCAAAATCTATGTTTGTATCTTGAGTTAATCCTATACAGACTGAAATTAGATTTTCTAATTGTGTAATCTTAGTCTGTAAAGACTGAAACTGAGTTTTCAAACAAGCCATTTTAATGGTACACTGAAAATTCTAGCACCACTTAGAGTGTATAAAAAACACTGTACTGCTATAAACAGCTGAGTTTTTGTTATGCTTAAGTCAGCAATAATCGAGCCAGACACTACTGACCCACTAAGCTTAACCTCAGGGTCACTGACCATGAAGCGTACACCGTACATGTGGTTGGTGTTTATGGCTTGAGTTTGCTGTGTCAGCCTGACCACGGTGATTAATCGTAAATAACGATGTTATACACTTCATTCACTATACACTATAAATGTCACTGTATAACTGTAAATCACACGTGAATATTACTTACACATATATAAATTTCACTGTTAATATATATTTGAAAGCTTACACTTTATATATAAGTTCCTTTAATATAACAGGTAGATCTATAAGAAACAAACTTTAACACAATCTTGTCTCTTAATTTCTGTCTATAAACATTATAAACACTGTGTATATATATACACTCAGACAAACAACATCACTTGGGTTGTTGTCTTAATCAGCAATTTCGAGATTGGAGCAGTTGATGGAGGGTGCAGGATACCATCCCCCATCTTCTTGTTGGGTGAGTCACCCAGCTCCCGTTTTCGTTGGGTGAATGCTGGGTGAGCGCCCGTTTTCTTTTGGATGCCTATTCTCTGTGATCGAGTCTGGAGGGACTCATTTATACTGATTTATATTGTAAAATACTAGTTTTACAGCTTTTCTCGAAGGACCTTGGCTCATAGGTTATTTGTACACTGTAGTACAACATATTTGGACCACAGTGTGGTCTTTATCCGGTTCGAGCACGACCAATTCTGTTGAGAAATGGCATTACCAGTTAAGTTTAAAGACTTATACTTAACTTAAAAGGACAACTCATCGCCTGCACAGCCACCCCTGCAGACGAGGTCTAGAAGCTGTCGAAACCATCTAACTCACGAATTTCTAACTCACGAATTTATACTCAACTGCGCAGTCAATAGTAGTACATCACGAGTTAGAACACTTACCTGGGTATATGTATCTGACCCGTAATTACACCCGGATATCCGTTGAGTTGATTGAAGAATAGTGTTCTTTGAAGAATGTCACACTACACTCTGTTGGATCGCAACACTCGTTGTTACACTGTTCATCAATAATTGTTCACACAAAGTTATCACTGGAGAAGCTGATCACACTTCTCTTAAATGTTTATTGTGGTTTATGAGACACTTTGTTCACACTAACGCACAGATCAGTGTTCTTTGCTGGTTATCCTGGCGTCAGTGTCACTCTCACTAAAGTCAATGGTGGTCTCGCAACGCCACACCGCCCCAAGCCGTTGCTCCCCTAATACACAAAAAAAAAATGCTGACCTAGTACCTTGCTTCCTTGCCACCTCCTCGATGAAGCAAAGCAGAATGCTTGATTCTTGCTGTCTTAAGCATAGACAACAATGTCCACTATTTTTACCATGGTAATAAAGTGGGTGCAGGATTTTCCTTAATTGTCCTGCTAAGTAAGAGATGTACTGTCTCTTATAAAAATACACTTTGCAACACCGCTGCAAGGAGCAGAGGTCACTTGACCACGTCGCATAACATCTGTGATCAATTACTCACTGTAGCAGTAAACAAGACGCTCGCCCCTTCTGAGAGGGCTTGGCCCCTCAGGGCTGAAAGGGGCTGAGGGGGCTGAAGGGGGCTGATACCCCCCTCCTGGAGAAAATTTCTCTACAACTTGAGCAAAGAGACACAACTGTTGAACCCGCTACCACATATCACTCCAGGCGTACATGGGGTACATTCCTTCAACTCGCACCATTACTCTTTCCATACCCGCCCTTTCCAAAGTACATAATTTAACACGTCGCACGTCCCTCATGCGTAAAAAAACACGTGGAGCATCGACTCACACCTAATTAAATCCCTCCCTCCCCACCACCTGAGAAGGTCACGATACATTTCAGTTAACCCATCATGCATCCCACCCAGTCTGAGAAAACGATGCTTCACATAACACGCTATGACACGAGCCTCTAGAGACGAAAGAGACCTAACCCTCCCTGATGCATTGGTGTCTCTACCACCGCTCTTGTGAGCCAATCTCAACTGGAGCCCCACAAAAATCTATAAACTCTATGCAGAAGATGTTTGGCATCCCCCTGCAACAGAGGATACAGTGCAGCAACATGCCATACTTTGCTATAAAGCAGAACATTAATGACGATCGCCCTCTGGTGCAGGGTTAAATGTCGCGGCCGTAGATTATTTAAGCACCTTGAGACACTGTGTACCGCCCTCTCCGAGTTACATGTCCTCGTCTGATCAACTTCTCGCATATACTGAATACCATATATAGTAATACGATCAACCACCGTCCACCTCTCTGGACCCACCTCATCCCCCACCCACTCTCCCAACGCCATAATCTTCGATTTTTCTCTATTAACACACATCCCTGTAGCCTTACCAAATACATCAACAAGTCTCCCAACAAAACCCAATTGCTTCCTTGTACGTAATAGCACAGTAGTATCATCTACATAACCCACAAGGGCCGGTCGACCACTACTCGAACCCCACGACGAATCTACTCCCCGCCCACAAACGGCCCAGTAAAAAGGGTCCTGCATACATGCAAAAAGCATTTGAGACATGGGGCATCCCTGTCGAATGGGGGCCCCTGCTCAAGTAGGCAAAGACACCTAACTTCCCATTAATTTGTACTTTAAAACCAGCACCATTGTACAATGAACTGGCCCACATGACGACCTCATTTCCAAAACCCTGTCATCTCATGAACTTCCACAGAACCTCCCTTTCCACACTATCAAAAGCAGCTTGCCAGTCTAAAGCCAAAACACCACCCCCACCCCTCGTTCCTCATTCCTCGACAAACTCCCTGATATTCCCATGACCATCATACATCGATCTACCTGGCACGCCAAACTGACCCTTATGGATTACCTTATCAAACACTTTCTTAATCCTATTAATCAAAATTTTTGCATACAGTTTATAGTCAGTACACATTAACGATATGGGTCAATAGTCCTTAATCGCTAAGGGTATGTCACATTTTCTAACACCAAAACCGCCGTACGCTGAGACAAACCTAATATCCCCCCTTCTTTGTCGCATTGAGTAAACGAACCATAAAAGTCCTTATTACCTCCCAATGTTGGATATAAAATTCACATGGGATGCCATCAATATCTGGCGCCTTCCCCTTGCTCATTCCCTGCAATGCCTCCCACACTTCCGCATCAGTTATAGGCCCGCCCATGAGAAAGTGATCATGATCATTCAGCTCGCATCGTACACCCCACCCCATTTCCTGTATCGCATGCTCACTCACTTCTTTACTTTGCATTTGGAGCTTACACCATGTATCGACTTAAAAACTTATTCCTTCAGTTGTTGATAAGACCTGTCCCTCACTATACCCGTCAACTACATCCTGCACCACTAAACTCACAATTTCAGTCGGCTTATCACCCCACACAGCCTCCTCCACCCCACTCGAAATATGCGCCCCATCAAGAACCTTATTTTTCAGTACCTGGATTTGTTCCTTAAGATCGTCAATCTCGTCCACTGGGTAAATTCCAGACGCCTCTTCCTGTGCATAACAATGCCGTAAAGAACCCTCCAGGTACCTCAGAAAACCATACCCCAAGCGAGAGGCCTCCTTACCCCGATGCACATAAAAATCCTTAATTCGAGGCATCACAACCTCATCCAATTGTCGCACTAAATCCCACCCTTCCCAGGAGTCTACTCCCATAGACGCCCATAAGTCCGTGAATAGTGTCCTATCATCTGCACTTTGTAGCAGTCACGTATTTAACTTCGAATATCTCTTAAAATGGTTTGGGAGAACCCCTCCCCCCCAGTCAAGCTCCACAAGAACTCCGCGATGGTCAGAGAAATAGACGTTAACACACACATTGATTACGACCACCCGCCGAGACACATACACCCTATCTAAGCGCGCCGCATAGCCCCTACTCACAAAAGTATGCTCAATCCCCAAGTCATGTCTTCCACTTACATCCACCAACCCCAGCCCAGACAACAAATCACCCAAAATAAGCGAACAAAATCCCGCCCCCCTCGGCTCAACGTCTTTACGGCGCACCACACAGTTCCAGTCACCACCGACCACTGTAATATCAGGCAGGGGCCTCAAATAGTACACTAGGACATCTCTAACAAAAGTATTTTTAATATTAACATCATGTTCGTTCGGCCCATATACTCCTACGAAACCAACCCTTCTATTACCCCAATCTCCCATGACTCGCACCACCCAACCCTCCTCCCCTTCCTCCTAATGTTTCATCACAAACGGGCTGGTCGCTGTTATCAACACAGCCACTCCACCTTTCAGACTTCTCGAGTGAGTCAAATA
>NW_027197842.1:22500-45000 GCF_038502225.1 Cherax quadricarinatus
CTCACACCCACCCACACCCACTCATCTATTTATCTAACCTATTTTTAAGACTACACAACGTTTTAGCCTGAATAACTGTACTCGGGAGTTTGTTCCACTCATCCACAACTATTACCAAACCAGTGCTTTCCTATATCCTTCTTGAATCTGAATTTTTCCAACTTGAAACCATTGCTGCGAGTCCTGTCTTGGCTGGAAATTTTCAGCACGCTATTTACATCCCCTTTATTTATTCCTGTTTTCCATTTATACACCTCGATCATATCTCCCCTAATTCTACGCCTTTAGAAAGAGTGCAGATTCAGGGCCCTCAGTCTATCCTCATATGGAAAATTTCTGATACATGGGATCATCTTTGCCATCCTCCTCTGTACGTTTTCCAGAGCATTTATATCCATTCTGTAATACGGTGACCAGAACTTAGCAGCATATTCTAAATGAGGCCTAACCAAGGATATATAGAGCTGAAGAACAACCAGAGGACTTCTATTATTTATAATTCTAGATATGAAGCCAAGAATTCTGTTAGCTTTATTGCGAACACTAATGCACTGTTGTCTTGGTTTTAGATTACTGCTAACCAGAACTCCTAAATCCTTTTCACAATCAGTAGCATTAAGATATACATGGCCCGGGAGGGTCATGCCCAGCGAGGGAGAGAGGGAGTAGACTGTTGACTGCTTCTAGGCTGCTGAGTGAGTGAGCGAGTGTGAGTGGGACCAGCATCCCACTGACCTGGGCTGGTCTGGAGAGGGCAACACCTTAGTGTCTCGAAATATGAACTAAGCTGGCAGACAGCATAGGCTGTCTGTGCAGACAGTACAGGCTGTCTACATTTGCTCGGCCACCTACCTCGCGTCGTCCCGACGTGACAATACTGGTGATATAAAAAAACTCTCTCTCATAGGAACAGGGCACAGAACACAAAAAAAAACATGTATATTCATATGGACATGGAAAAAAAAACTTCCTACATGGAGGGAAGAAAAAAACATTAGGGGTGTGCTAAACATCGTGGTCAAAGGCAGTGAGCATCGATGGGCATCACTGCATGCCTTCCTGCGTCTGGACAGATACTGCAACACATGAGACATCGCTGCGGCTGAGCTGTGACATAACGGGGTATGGTCTCCTCTAGAACGGTGAAGCAGTCATCGTAGGAGTCACTGCAGGTTTTCACTCAACCTGGGGTACAACATGCTGGTGCCCTCGAATGAGGCGTCGTCAAAACTCGGCAACTGGGCAGGACTTCTGGCAAGCGACTCAGGAGGACATTTTTCTACTGGTACTGTTGCTAGGCTGTCACTGCCAGCGAGCATGGAGTGAGTCATGGACCAAGTCATGGCAGAGACGACTGGGCGAAACATCACGGAGTCGTAGCATCATACACCAGACTGCAGTGAGCGAGCTAGCAGTCAAAGTGACATCTTTGTGCAGGCTGCTCACTGAAGCTTATGACACGAGGCTGACACAGTGCCTGCCGACAAGGCTAACTGCGGCTTGACGAGTGTCATTCTCTCAGCAGTTGGAGTTATAACAGAGGTTAGTCTAAGTGTCTCCAGACTTATTTCTCTACATATAACTGCACTCTGAAGGTCTGGAGGTGAAGTGAAACAAATCTCGATGGGAATCATAGTAGGTACGATTCTGCAGAACATCTATGAGTGACGAGCATAAGAGCTTTCCGTACAAAGGGGCTCATATGCTCACGGCTGACTAATATCAGCTGTCAAATGCGCTGGTCACACTGGGTGACAGGCAACAAAGAGCTACACAGGGGTCCGGCCGCAGACCTGTCATCGACACACATCTGGGCTCAAGACCACACAGGACACACGAAAAACTTTACACACACCCGAGGTACATGTGGTACAACATGGCTTAAACTAGCAAATGATGCTTTTCTGTGCACAAAATTGACACTAAGCCATACAGTTTTATGGGAGAAAACTGACCGAGAGGAATTAATTAACACACGACATATATCTTCTCTTAATCTTCTGGACAATACTGACATAATTACTGAAACACTCGATGTGACATCATGTGATGTGAGGCATGACATTGCGAGGTGACATCAGCAGCATTGTGACGTCAGCAGACATCTCGAGGTGACGTCAGGCAGACATTGTGACGTCATAAAGTCGGGCAGCAGCATCGGTAACTCACGTGGCTCGTAGACCCACATGGCTTTGTCCACACCCCACTTGGCGTTGGGATCCACGTGGTGTCGTGATCTACGTGGCATGCTGATCCACATGGCTTGCTGATCCATGTGGCTTGCTGATCCACGTGGCTTGCTGATCCACGTGGCTTGCTGATCCACGTGGCTTGCTGATCCATGTGGCTTCGAGTGGCCTCGGACACTCGGATACACAGCTCTGGCAATGAATTCACACGAAAAGCAGCAGAAAACACAGCAGAGGGAGTGATGGCATGGTGGTGTATGGTAGGCTGGTGAGGTGTGAGTGTACAGCAGGGCGAGCATGGGCGAGGCAAGTAACGGCCACTCTCTCCTCTTCTCACAAACAGAGACATGCACACTGGACGTAGAAATCGCCACAAAACTCACCTCTGGCTTGCTGAAATAGCTGTGCTGAGCTGATCAACAACAGCAGAACATACAAGTGACACTGTACACGTGACTTCAGAAACAGTGTGGGACGCTGTAGCATGGGGTCACTGGGACGCCACTTACAATTCTCGAAGAAATTCGGCAAATTTCGGCTAGATCCTGCTTGTACCTGTGTCTAGATGTTGAAACGTGCAGACACGACATCAGGATAATTCATTGAGAGACGGATGTGTCTTGTGTAGGATGATGAAGTGAACACAACTTCATTCTATTTCCTTCCTCTCTCCGGGAAAACACAACTGCTGCGACCACTGCTTCCCACCAATGTGAACGAGATTATTTTTTAAGCTGAAAGCGGGGTTCAGTGGTAAGTGGTTCCAGGACACTTCTTTTAACTGCGATACCCATGCCGTGTGTTAAGTCCCCATCGCCCAGGAAGGCCATGGCTGCGAGGAGATAGGAGTCACCCTGTTGTCTATGTCTAGGCCGCTGAGTGAGTGAGCGAGTGCGAGTGGGACCACCATCCCACTGACCTGGGCTGGCCTGGAGAGGGCAGCACCTTAGTGCCGCGAAATATGAACTAAGCTGGCAGACAGCATGGGTTGTCTGTGCAGACAGTACAGGCTGTCTACACACACACAGACACACACACACACAAACACACACACATACACACACACACACACACACACACACACACACACACACACACACACACACACACACACACACACACACACACACACACACACACACACACACACACATGCACTCATGCACTCACACACGCTTATAAATAACAAAAAGGCACAATACCGTGACTGGAACGATACACAAATAACCCGCACATAAAAGAGAGAAGCTTACGACGACGTTTCGGTCCGACTTGGACCATTGACAAAGTCACACTACTTCCAACTCGAACAGACGCCGTTTAGTTGAATCCTCTCTAATACACAACTTTCCTTGTATGAACCTTAGCCCTGGCTTCGTCTCTGTAGATGCCTTCCTCTCCCACTACATTGTAAAATGCTCCAAACTTCAGAACACCCGTGACTTAACCTGAATCCTCATTTTTTTTTTTTTTTCTTCTTCTTCTTCTTCTTCTTCTTCTTCTTCTTCTTCTTCTTCTTCTTCTTCTTCTTCTTCTTCTTCTTCTTCTTCTTCTTCTTCTTCTTCTTTTTCTTCTTCCTCTTCCCCTTTCCTCTCTCCTTTTCTCCTCTGGGTTGTCTTTCTCTCTCCTGTCTCGTGTTTCTGTTCTTTCTTCATTTATTTTATTTCACCACTTCCCCTTTCACGCACCTCGGTGCGCTTGCTCTCCCTCTGTGGGTATCTAGCTCTCTTGCAGTGCTCCCCTTCCTTTGTATTTGACTGGCTCGTCTTCCTTATTTCCCACTTCTACCACTACCACTACTACTACCTCTTCTTCTTCTACTACAACTACTGATGAAATTAAGACACATGTGCGGCGTCTGGTTGTCTTTGTTGTGGACGTTTCGCCATCCAGTGGCTGGCTGGATGGCGAAACGTCTACGGTGGGGATGCCCGGGTGTTGTGCATGTGTCATTTCATCCTGTCGGTATTATATACATTTCTTGTACTACTACTACTACTACTACTACTACTACTACTACCTCCACCTCTTCCTGCCTATATATAGCCGTCCTGCTCCACCTCTGTTAGTGTGACTTTGTCAATGGTCCAAGTCGGACCGAAACGTCGTCGTAAGCTTCTCTCTTTTATGTGCGGGTTATTTGTGTACACACGCTTATATTCACACACAGATATACACACAAATAAACATAAATACACACACACCCTTAGACGCACCTACACTCTCATAAACAAACACGTGCACACCTACATACGCACACGTGGTCCAGCAACTGGCTTCTCGAATTCAACTCTGCTAAATGCAGAGTCATGAAAATTGGTGAAGGGCAAAGAAGACCGCAGACAGAGTATAGGCTAGGTGGAGAAAGACTGTAAACCTCACTCAAGGAGAAAGATCTTGGGGTGACCGGAGCTCAGGAAAATGTCCTACGACGAAAGGTTGAGGGAAATCGGACTGACGACACTGGAGGACAGGAGGGTCAGGGGAGACATGATAACGGAATACAAAATACTGCGTGGAATAGATAAGGTGGACAGAGACGGGATGTTCCAGAGAGGGGACACAGAAACAAGGAGTCACAATAGGAAGCTGAAGACGAGTGACAGGGATGTTAGGAAGTATTTCTTCAGTCACAGAGTCGTCAGGAAGTGGAATAGCCTAGCAAGTGATGTAGTGGAGGCAGAAACCATAACATAACTTTAAGACGAGGTATAACAAAGCTCAAGAAACAGAAAGAGAGAGGACCTAGTAGCGATCAGTGAAAAGGCGGGGCCAGGAGCTGAGTCTCGACCCCTGTAACCACAATTAGGTGAGTACATACAGATACACGCACACATAAACAAACACACACATAAGTAGACACATATGCTCACACACATACACACAAATGCATATGCTTCCACACACCTCATACACATACATGTTCATATACAAGCATACACGCCATTCACATACACACACAGTCACGCAAATATCTACATTTACACAAACACACACACACACACACACACACACACACACACACACACACACACAACATGAGATTCAAAGAAGTGTTCACAGAGGAGACAGTAGGGACTCCAGATAGACGGAGAGGTGGGGTACAACACCAAGTGTTGGACACAATACATACAACCGAGGAAGAAGTGAAGAAGCTTCTGAGCGAGCTAGACACCTCAAAGGCGATGGAGCCGGATAACATCTCTTCATGAATCCTGAGATAAGGTGCAGAGGCGCTATGTGTATCACTATTAAACACATCTATCGAAACAGGAAGATTACCTGAGGTATGGAAGACAGCAAATGTAGTCGTAATTTTTAAAAAAGGAGACAGACAAGAAACACTAAACTATAGACCATTGTCACTGACGTGTATAGTATCCAAAGTCATGGAGAAGATTATCAGGAGAAGAGTGGTGGAACACCTAGAAAGAAATGAGCATATCAACAACAGCCAACACGGTTTCAGGGACGGGAAGTCCTGTGTCACAAGCCTACTGGAGTTCTGTGACAGAGTTACAGCAGTAAGACAAGAGAGAGAGGGGGGGTGGATAGATTGCATTTTCTTGGACTGTAAGAAGGCTTTTTACACTTTTCCACACAAGAGATAACTGCAAAAATAGGAGGACAAGGCAGGGATAACAGGGAAGGCACTACAGTGGATCAGGGAATACGTGTCAGGAAGACAGGAGCGAGTCATTGAACACGGCGAGGTGTCACAGTGGGCGCCTGTGACGAGTGGGGTTCCACAGGCGTCACTCCCAGGACCGGTGCTGTTTCTGGTATTTGTGAACGATATTACGGAAGAAATAGACTCCGAAGTGTCCCTGTTTGCAGATGATGTGAAGTCGTTGATAAGAATTCAATCGGAGGGGTATGTCCTACGAGGGGAGGTTAAAGGAAATCAACCTGATGACACTGGAGGACAGGAGAGATAGGGGGGACATGATAACAACATATAAAATACTGAGAGGAATTGACAAGGTTTTGCAGAGCAGAATGTTCCATAGATGAGACTCAGCAACTAGGGCACAAAGTTGGAAGTTGAAGATACAGATGAATCACAGGGATGTTAGGAAGTATTTCTTCAGTCAAAGAGTAGTCAGGAAGTGGAATAGTTTGGGAAGTGATGTAGTGGAGACAGAATCCATACATAGCTTTAAGCAAAGGTATAATAAAGCTTATGGTGGAGGGAGAGTGACCCAGTAGCGGCCAATGAAGAGGCGGGGCCAGGAGCTATGACTCGTCCCCGGCAACCACAACTATGTGAACACAACTAGCTGAGTACACACACACACACACACACACACACACACACACACACACACACACACACACACACACACACACCCACACACACACACACACACACACACACACACACAGATATATATGTATATATATATATATATATATATATATATATATATATATATATATATATATGGGTTGCTTAAATGTGCGTGGATGTAGTGCGGATGACAAGAAACAGATGATTGCTGATGTTATGAATGAAAAGAAGTTGGATGTCCTGGCCCTAAGCGAAACAAAGCTGAAGGGGGTAGGAGAGTTTCAGTGGGGGGAAATAAATGGGATTAAATCTGGAGTATCTGAGAGAGTTAGAGCAAAGGAAGGGGTAGCAGTAATGTTAAATGATCAGTTATGGAAGGAGAAAAGAGAATATGAATGTGTAAATTCAAGAATTATGTGGATTAAAGTAAAGGTTGGATGCGAGAAGTGGGTCATAATAAGCGTGTATGCACCTGGAGAAGAGAGGAATGCAGAGGAGAGAGAGAGATTTTGGGAGATGTTAAGTGAATGTATAGGAGCCTTTGAACCAAGTGAGAGAGTAATTGTGGTAGGGGACTTGAATGCTAAAGTAGGAGAAACTTTTAGAGAGGGTGTGGTAGGTAAGTTTGGGGTGCCAGGTGTAAATGATAATGGGAGCCCTTTGATTGAACTTTGTATAGAAAGGGGTTTAGTTATAGGTAATACATATTTTAAGAAAAAGAGGATAAATAAGTATACACGATATGATGTAGGGCGAAATGACAGTAGTTTGTTGGATTATGTATTGGTAGATAAAAGACTGTTGAGTAGACTTCAGGATGTACATGTTTATAGAGGGGCCACAGATATATCAGATCACTTTCTAGTTGTAGCTACACTGAGAGTAAAAGGTAGATGGGATACAAGGAGAATAGAAGCATCAGGGAAGAGAGAGGTAAAGGTTTATAAACTAAAAGAGGAGGCAGTTAGGGTAAGATATAAACAGCTATTGGAGGATAGATGGGCTAATGAGAGCATAGGCAATGGGGTCGAAGAGGTATGGGGTAGGTTTAAAAATGTAGTGTTAGAGTGTTCAGCAGAAGTTTGTGGTTACAGGAAAGTGGGTGCAGGAGGGAAGAGGAGCGATTGGTGGAATGATGATGTAAAGAGAGTAGTAAGGGAGAAAAAGTTAGCATATGAGAAGTTTTTACAAAGTAGAAGTGATGCAAGGAGGGAAGAGTATATGGAGAAAAAGAGAGAAGTTAAGAGAGTGGTGAAGCAATGTAAAAAGAGAGCAAATGAGAGAGTGGGTGAGATGTTATCAACAAATTTTGTTGAAAATAAGAAAAAGTTTTGGAGTGAGATTAACAAGTTAAGAAAGCCTAGAGAACAAATGGATTTGTCAGTTAAAAATAGGAGAGGAGAGTTATTAAATGGAGAGTTAGAGGTATTGGGAAGATGGAAGGAATATTTTGAGGAATTGTTAAATGTTGATGAAGATAGGGAAGCTGTGATTTCGTGTATAGGGCAAGGAGGAATAACATCTTGTAGGAGTGAGGAAGAGTCAGTTGTGAGTGTGGGGGAAGTTCGTGAGGCAGTAGGTAAAATGAAAGGGGGTAAGGCAGCCGGGATTGATGGGATAAAGATAGAAATGTTAAAAGCAGGTGGGGATATAGTTTTGGAGTGGTTGGTGCAATTATTTAATAAATGTATGGAAGAGGGTAAGGTACCTAGGGATTGGCAGAGAGCATGCATAGTTCCTTTGTATAAAGGCAAAGGGGATAAAAGAGAGTGCAAAAATTATAGGGGGATAAGTCTGTTGAGTGTACCTGGTAAAGTGTATGGTAGAGTTATAATTGAAAGAATTAAGAGTAAGACGGAGAATAGGATAGCAGATGAACAAGGAGGCTTTAGGAAAGGTAGGGGGTGTGTGGACCAGGTGTTTACAGTGAAACATATAAGTGAACAGTATTTAGATAAGGCTAAAGAGGTCTTTGTGGCATTTATGGATTTGGAAAAGGCGTATGACAGGGTGGATAGGGGGGCAATGTGGCAGATGTTGCAAGTGTATGGTGTAGGAGGTAGGTTACTGAAAGCAGTGAAGAGTTTTTACGAGGATAGTGAGGCTCAAGTTAGAGTATGTAGGAAAGAGGGAAATTTTTTCCCAGTAAAAGTAGGCCTTAGACAAGGATGTGTGATGTCACCGTGGTTGTTTAATATATTTATAGATGGGGTTGTAAGAGAAGTAAATGCGAGGGTCTTGGCAAGAGGCGTGGAGTTAAAAGATAAAGAATCACACACAAAGTGGGAGTTGTCACAGCTGCTCTTTGCTGATGACACTGTGCTCTTGGGAGATTCTGAAGAGAAGTTGCAGAGATTGGTGGATGAATTTGGTAGGGTGTGCAAAAGAAGAAAATTAAAGGTGAATACAGGAAAGAGTAAGGTTATGAGGATAACAAAAAGATTAGGTGATGAAAGATTGAATATCAGATTGGAGGGAGAGAGTATGGAGGAGGTGAACGTATTCAGATATTTGGGAGTGGACGTGTCAGCGGATGGGTCTATGAAAGATGAGGTGAATCATAGAATTGATGAGGGAAAAAGAGTGAGTGGTGCACTTAGGAGTCTGTGGAGACAAAGAACTTTGTCCTTGGAGGCAAAGAGGGGAATGTATGAGAGTATAGTTTTACCAACGCTCTTATATGGGTGTGAAGCGTGGGTGATGAATGTTGCAGCGAGGAGAAGGCTGGAGGCAGTGGAGATGTCATGTCTGAGGGCAATGTGTGGTGTGAATATAATGCAGAGAATTCGTAGTTTGGAAGTTAGGAGGAGGTGCGGGATTACCAAAACTGTTGTCCAGAGGGCTGAGGAAGGGTTGTTGAGGTGGTTCGGACATGTAGAGAGAATGGAGCGAAACAGAATGACTTCAAGAGTGTATCAGTCTGTAGTGGAAGGAAGGCGGGGTAGGGGTCGGCCTAGGAAGGGTTGGAGGGAGGGGGTAAAGGAGGTTTTGTGTGCGAGGGGCTTGGACTTCCAGCAGGCATGCGTGAGCGTGTTTGATAGGAGTGAATGGAGACAAATGGTTTTTAATACTTGACGTGCTGTTGGAGTGTGAGCAAAGTAACATTTATGAAGGGATTCAGGGAAACCGGCAGGCCGGACTTGAGTCCTGGAGATGGGAAGTACAGTGCCTGCACTCTGAAGGAGGGGTGTTAATGTTGCAGTTTAAAAACTGTAGTGTAAAGCACCCTTCTGGCAAGACAGTGATGGAGTGAATGATGGTGAAAGTTTTTCTTTTTCGGGCCACCCTGCCTTGGTGGGAATCGGCCGGTGTGATAATAAAAAAAAAAAATAAAATAACATACATATATATACATATATACATATATATACATATATATATATACATATATACATATATATACATATATATATATATACATATATATATATGTATATATATATATATATATATATAATGTATACATATATATATATATATATATATATATATATATATATATATATATATATATATATATATATATATATATATATGTCGTGCCGAATTGGCAGAACTTGCAATCTTGGCTTAAATAGCAACGCTCATCTTGCCATATAGGACAAGTGAAAATTTGTGTATGCGATAATTTTGCCAAAATCATTCTGAACCTAACGAAAAAAATACATTTGATTGTGTTTGTTTAGCACTAAATCACTGTAAATGTATTTAAAATATATTTAGTGGGGTTAGGCTAAAATAAATTGCTTTTGATATAATAAGGTTAGATAAGTTTTCTAAGATTCTTTTGGTGCAAAATTAAAAATTTTTTACGTTAACATTAATGAAAATATATATCTTTAAACGTATAAGATAAAATTTCAGAAAGGACTTAATTTTAAATGAGTTCTTGCTAACTGACCAGTTTTACATATTCGGCACGACATATATATATATATATATATATATATATATATATATATATATATATATATATATATGTATATATATATATATATGTCGTGCCGAATAGGCAGAACTTGCGATCTTGGCTTAAATAGCAACGCTCATCTTGCCATATAGGACAAGTGAAAATTTGTGTATGCAATAATTTCACCAAAATCATTCTGAGCCTAACGAAAAAATTATATTTCACTGTGTTTGTTTAGTATTAAATTATTATAAACAAATCTAAAATATATCTAGTTGGGTTAGGCTAAAATAAATTGCTCTTGTTATAATAAGGTTAGGTAAGTTTTTTAAGGTTCTTTTGGTGCAAAATTAAATTTTTTTACATTAACATTAATGAAAAAAATATATCTTTAAACGTATAAGAGAAAATTTTAGAAAAGACTTAATTTTAAATGAGTTCTTGCTAATTGACCAGTTTTACATATTCGGCACGACATATATATATACATATATATATATATATATATGTCGTGCCGAATAGGCAGAACTTGCGATCTTGGCTTAAATAGCAACGGTCATCTTGCCATATAGGACAAGTGAAAATTTGTGTATGCAATAATTTCGCCAAAGTCATTCTGAACCTAACGAAAAAAATATATTTCACTGTGTTTGTTTTGTATTAAATTATTGTAAACAAATCTAAAATATATTTAGTTGGGTTAGGCTAAAATAAATTGTTCTTGTTATAATAAGGTTAGGTAAGTTTTCTAAGTTCCTTTTGGTGCAAAATTACAATTTTTTCATCAACATTAATGAAAAAAAATATATCTTTAAACGTAAAAGAGAAAATTTTAGAAAGGACTTAATTTTAAATGAGTTCTTGCTAATTAACCAGTTTTACATATTCGGCACGACATATATACACACACACACACACACACACACACACACACACACACACACACACACACACACACACACACACACACACACACACACACATATATATATATATATATATATATATATATATATATATATATATATATATATGTGTGTGTGTGTGTGTGTATGTGTGTGTGTGTGTGTGTGTGTGTGTGTGTGTGTGTGTGAGTGTATATAGACTCGTGTGAGGGTGTGCAACAGGGATACCCTCTCGCCTCCTTTATCTTCTGTCTGGTCATAAGGAAATCACGGAAGCACTCTCCAGTGAGCCTGGGCTTATCACTAAACCCCTCCAAATGTGAAATATTTTCTAACAATCGACAGATGATGTGGGATTTTAGTGCTGTTTTACCAGGAGCACTAGCCGTTGATCCAGCCAACAGCATTCTCCTTGGTGCTCCTCTTGGGCCCAGTGCCATCAATCTGGTCCTAGAAAAAAAAAATCTCAGACCTTAGAACGATGGAAGGCAGGATGAAAGACATCGATACACATGATGCTTTCCAATTACTCCCCAGGTGCCTGTTAGTCCCAAAACTTACCTACTTCCTGAGATGCTCCCTATTCTTCAGCAGTCAAAGAATATGGCTCTCTTCTTAAGACCATGCTCGAGAGTGTATTAAATCTTTCCCTCGAAGATGGACAGTAGTTGCAAGCCTCACTTCCAGTCAGGCTTCGGTGGCTGGGAGTACGCAAATCCTCCCAGATTGCCCTACCAGCTTTTGTGTCCACTTCCATAGCATCAAATGAGTTAATAAAGCAAATTCTTCCAGACAACCTCATTGATTCAGCAGGAAAACAAGACCCTAGCTACGCTAGTGTTATCACTGAATAGGAGACTCTTGTTGCTCCAGCACCAAAACCTAGTGCAGCACTGGCCTACAGTCATTTTTGGATGGTCCCATCGCTGAAAAGGTGCTTGCCAACATGCTTAGGGCTATAACGTCAGACAGGGAGACTGTCCGTCTCCATGCTGTGAGTGCACTTCACTCCAAGGACTTCCTCCAAACAATTCCCAATGCTGTGGCTCTGCGCCTTGCTGTCCCAATTCACGCGGAATATACGGAATGTACGATGCACAAACCGACTAATATGGTCGACATGGTCTTAACTGTTAAATCAAGGGCGGGCATGCAAGACACAGTGAAGTCAACGACATCATAAAGAGAACCCTTGCTACAGCTGGATGCCCAGCCGAGAGAGAGCCCTGATCACTAGCAGCCAACAATACCCACAACCCAGCAAACGGCCCCGACGGTATCACATTCTCCACTTGGAAGAATGGCAAGCTCTTAGCATTGGACTATACCTGTGTGTCCACACTGGCTGACACCTACATCCATCACAGTGTTGGGCGACAGGGAGGAGCTGCTGATCACAGGAAGTAGTACGTGATCGGCAAGTACAGGGACATAAGCCAACAATATCAATTTGTCTGATTGGGATCAGCGAACATGGAATCATGGGGAAAAATACTGCACGTTTGCTTAAAGAATTGGGTTCCAGAATCATCGACAACACCAGAGACCCAAGGGCAGCCGCTTTCATGTTCCAGCGCCTCAGCGTGGCCATCCAGAGGGTAAATGCTTGCTGCATACTAGGCTCACGTCCGGCTTCGGAGGAGCTGGAGGAGATTCATAATTTTTTATATACTGTACCAATGTATTCATGATCCTGTTTTCCGTAAATGTTTCCTGTATTAATAAAATTTCCAATAGAATATAAAATATAAGGGGTAGTAGAAGAAAATATTCAAACAGCTCCTTGAGTTTTCCCAGAGGTACGTTTATTGTCTTCTCTAAGGATGAGGGTCACTAGTCCAGTTATAGAGGTGGTACCTCCCTATATATACATATACATACATATATATATATATATATATATATATATATATATATATATATATATAGATATAAATATATATAAATATATATATATATATATATAGATATATATACATAGACATATATATAGATATATATATATATAGAAGATTTAAGAGATACATTGTTGATATAAAGGTGACATATACGGTACATGTTGTTACGTGTGTATCACCGATTATAAGGCGAAAATCTCATCCAGCTCCTCAGAGCTGGGGCGTGTGCCCAAAATACAGCAGGCATTACCCCTTTGAACAGCCGCACTGAGCCGCTGGAACAGAAAACTAGCTGCCCTGGGATCCCTAGTTACCCTGATGAGTCTTTTTCCCAGCTCCTTAAGGAATTTAGATGCACTCTTTCCCCATGAGCCAAGGGTCTCTGAGCCTATGGGAACAAACATATAATGATGGGCAAGTTCTCCATATTTTCTAGACTTTTGGGACTCCCTGAAGCTGGCAGCTGCCCCTCCTTCCTCCCTGGTGTATTGGAGATAGGTATCAGCCAAGGTAGATGCACATGTATAGTCCCACACCACCTGCTTCCCATCTGTCCAGGCTTGAAGGGTGATACCATCTGGACGCTTCTGGCTGCCATCAGATCTGCATAGTTGGGGTGGCTCCCTTACTGCTGGGCATCCAGCTGTTGTGAGGCTCCTCTTGATAATGTTATTAACCTCCTCATGTCTTGCAATCTTTCCCTCGGATTTACGGCACACAAGACCATGGTACCCGAATCGGTCTGCTGCTTCACTGCCACAAATACACCTGTGTTCGGCGAGAATAGGGGCGGCAAGTCGAAGGGCAACACCGATGCGGATGGTCTGTGGGTCGAGACGTGTGCCAAGGCTGGAGTTGGGAACAGCCAACAGAAAGTCCCCAGCATGAGGGGCTCTCACTGCCAGGAGGCGGGCTCTATCCTTCCCTGACACACTCTGAAGCATTGTTGAGGCAATATTTTCCACTATTGGACCATCCCAGTGCGATTGTTTGTAGTTGTTGGGGGGAGCAGGTCTGGCTCCAGAGCCCGTTAGATTATCCCAGATCATTGCTCCGTCAATGAATTTTTGGTCCTGGACTCCTACCTTGTCCCTAAGATGTTCAGGGAGAATCGCTGCTACAAGCTCTCTGGATGCAATACACGAGGACAGAAAAGCAGGTAACGCAATCTGTGATGACTTGCGGACACCAATGCCTCCTAGTCTGACTGGAAGTGTAGCTTGGTTCCACTGCCCGTCTTCTAGAGTAAGGTTAAGTACTTTCGTAAAAATCTGCCTCAGAATACTGTCATATTCGTGCAGTATAGGGCTATCATATGAAGGTGCACATCTTAGGAAATATGTCAACCTGGGCAGACTCAAGCACTTTGTGAGAAGGTACAAGGCATCGTGGGTGTCCAGAGTGCCTATATACATATATATATATATATATATATATATATATATATATATATACATATATATATATATATATATATATATATATATATATATATATATATATATATAAATATATATATATATATATATATATATATATATATATATATATATATATATATATATATATATATATATATATATATATATATATATATATATATATATATATATATATATATATATATATATATATATATATATATATATATATATATATATATATATATATATATATATATATATATATATATATATATATATATATATATATATATATGTCGTGCCGAATAGGCAGAACTTGCGATCTTGGCTTAAATAGCAACGCTCATCTTGCCATATAGGACAAGTGAAAATTTGTGTATGCAATAATTTCGCCAAAATCATTCTGAACCTAACGATAAAAATATATTCACTGTGTTTGTTTAGTATTAAATTATTGTAAACAAATCTAAAATATATTTAGTTGGGTTAGGCTAAAATAAATTGTTCTTGTTATGATAAGGTTAGGTAAGTTTTCTAAGTTCCTTTTGGTGCAAAATTATAAATTTTTTCTTCAACATTAATGAAAAAAATGTATCTTTAAACGTATAAGAGAAAATTTCAGGAAGGACTTAATTATAAATGAGTTCTTGCTAATTGACCAGTTTTACATATTCGGCACGACATATATATATATATATATATATGTATATATATATATATATATATATATATATATATATATATATATATATATATATATATATATATATATATATATATATATATATATATATATATATACACACACACACATTCACACAAATATACAGACACAATCACACGTTCACACATACCTACATTCGCATACATACACTTGCTCCTGAGGCCACAGGAGCTGTCACTCGACCACAGCAACCACATATAGTTGAGTACACATCCAAAACACACAGTAATGTACCAGGAGTCACTCATGCACAGTCAAAAAGAAAAGGGTTTGAAACTTAATGAAAGGAGGGAAACAAGAACAGAATCTGAGACTCACGGAATAATGGCTTAAATTCTTACTTAAGTCAAAGAGGCTAAGTCAAAGAGGCTATGTTGCAAGCTTAGTGCTGAGGTTTCCGCTAAAATCTGTGGACTTTACCTTGGACTGTCGCCTGACGGATCATCAGTTCCAGGCAGGAAAAATATTTTGAAAATTTGCAAGCATATGTTACACTAATTAGTTAATAGATGACAACCGCCGCCAGGTTTAATTGCTTGGGGTTATTGGCTTTAAAAAAAAGTATATATGTTACAGTTGGTGGTAACTACAAATTCCACAGCCTCTATAGATAGCAGGTCTGTAAGCAATTTATGTGAGATGCCTAATGAACAGTGCTTTGGAGTGTCGCCTGATATACTATTAATTCAAGGCTCTTAAATAAAAAGCTTTAAATTGTTACCAGCATTTTTACACTCAGTCGATAACAGATGAAAACAGGGGAGAAAGGCTGGTCCCACCACCAAGTTGGATTGCTCTGAGCTGCTGGCTGTGAAAACCCAGATGGATCGCAGCTCGTGGTCACTATAAATTCCACGGCTACAGTAGTTATCAGGCTCGCGAACACTATTTTAAGGCGGAATGGCCAGGCCGACAGTGGTTTGTATTGTTGCCTAACACAGGGGCTGTCTCCCACCGGGGAAGGGTGAGCCTAAAAAGAGGGAACAGTTTCATCGTGTCTCATTCAATCACTCTTGCCAGAAGCAAGCTGAATTCACAGTTCAGACAATCCTCCCAGCTGCAACATCCCTTCTTTTCCATCAGAGTACAGGCATTGTACTTACTTCCTCCAGGACCCAAGACTGGTTATCTGGACTTTAGTCTTTCCAAACACTTCCACACATTAGCCGGTATTCTCCTGGCCCGGGCCTTTTCCAAGTGGTGGCCCGGCCTTGGCTCCCTCTTTAGGGAGTGTCTGAGACCTAAGTCTCCCATGGGAGGAGGCACAAGTACCTCCTCATCTTTGGGACCAACTGTCCCCAGGCCTAGCCACAAGCTAGGCCTCTCTGGTCTGCCAGCCCCACCCCAAGGGGGCAAATGGGAATGACAGTCTTATGAGCTAAAGGCTCGTGCTCAGGCACCTACCCTGCCCTAGAAGGGCTGGGCATGGTGTCGATCTTTTTCCTAATCATTCTTTGTTTACGCCATATCTCTGCGAAAACCTATCCAATCACAGCAGAGAAATATATATATGACTGATTTTAGGTAATATTAAATATATTTAATCTTACCTATGACATATTTTGTAAATTATCGCTAAAAAAAATCGTTACATTAAATTACGTTAAGTGAGATTTCTAAGTTCAGTTGGTCAAAAATAAAAAAAAAAAAATTATTTTCAATGCAACAATGTAAAAAAAAATTGAGGGGGAAACATCTAAATTTTGAGAAAGTTCAGAGTAACTTGACTCATGAAATCGTAATGACACTATTGCAAACAAACCATACCCCGGCCGGGATTGAACCAGCGGTCAGAGAGTCTCAAAACTCCAGCCCGTCACGTTAGCCACTAGACCAGCTAGCCACAATAAGATTCATCCAACTAGGTATATTTCTACACCATAGGAAGGTTAGCATAGGCACCACTGTGACCACAAATGCAAGTTTTTACAGACGAATCTCCAGCTAGCGTGGCCGTGACGATCTCTAGCTCAAGTCCCTTCACTGCCGTCAACATGACTCACGAAATCGTAATGACACGATTGCAAACAAACCATACCCCGGCCGGGATTGAACCCGCGGTCATAGAGTCTCAAAACTCCAGCCCGTCGCGTTAGCCACTAGACCAGCTAGTGGCGAATCTTATTGTGGCTAGCTGGTCCAGTGGCTAACGCGACGGGCTGGAGTTTTGAGATTCTCCGACCGCGGGTTTAATCCCGGCCGGGGTGTGGTAAGTTCAGCGTATTCAGCAAGTTCAGCTTATTACGCACGACATATATATGTCGTGCCGAACGGGCAGAACTTGCGATCTTGGCTTAAATAGCAACCCTCATCTTGCCATATAGGACAAGTGAAAATTTGTGTATGCAATAATTTCGCCGAAATCATTCTGAACCTAACGAAAAAAATATATTTGTTTGTGTATGTTTATTACTAAATTATTGTAAACGTATTTAAAATATATTTAGTTGGGTTAGGCTAAAATAAATTGTTCTAGTTATGATAAGGTTAGGTAAGTTTTCTAAGATTCTTTTGGTGAAAATTAAAATTTTTTTACATTAACATTAATGGAAAAAATATACCTTTAAACATATACTCAGATAGGGTAAACACGAGGAAATTAAATCTTCATCAGAGTACAAAACAAATTCTGGCCACAAAATAGAGCGAAACACCAACGTCAAAGACCTGGGAGTGATCATGTCGGAGGATCTCACCTTCAAGGACCATAACATTGTATCGATCGCATCTGCTAGAAAAATGACAGGATGGATAATGAGAACCTTCAAAACGAGGGATGCCAAGCCCATGATGACACTCTTCAGGTCACTTGTTCTATCTAGGCTGGAATATTGCTGCACACTAACAGCACCTTTCAAGGCAGGTGAAATTGCTGACCTAGAAAATGTACAGAGAGCCTTCAAGGCGCGCATAACGGAGATAAAACACCTCAATTACTGGGAGCGCTTGAGGTTCCTGAACCTGTATTCCCTGGAACGCAGGCGGGAGAGATACATGATTATATACACCTGGAAAATCCTAGAGGGACTAGTACCGACCTTGCACACGAAAATCACTCACTACGAAAGCAAAAGACTTGGCAGACGATGCAACATCCCCCCATTGAAAAGCAGGGGTGTCACTAGCACGTTAAGAGACCATACAATAAGTGTCAGGGGCCCGAGACTGTTCAACTGCCTCCCAGCATACATAAGGGGGATTACCAACAGACCCCTGGCAGTCTTCAAGCTGGCACTGGACAAGCACCTAAAGTCGGTTCCTGATCAGCCGGGCTGAGGCTCGTACGTTGGTTTGCGTGCAGCCAACAGTAACAGCCTGGTTGATCAGGCTCTGATCCACCAGGAGGCCTGGTCACAGACCGAGCCGCGGGGGCGTTGACCCCCGGAACTCTCTCCAGGTAAACTCTAGGTATAAGAGAAAATTTCAGAAAGGATTTAATTTTAAATGAGCTCTTGCTAATTGACCAGTTTTACATATTCGGCACGACATATATATATATATATATATATATATATATATATATATATATATATATATATATATATATATATATATATATATATATATATATATATATATATATATATATGTATATATATATATATATATATATATATATATATATATATATATATATATATATATATATAAATATATATATATATATATATTTATATATATATATATATATATATATATATATATATATATATATATATATATATATATATATATATATATATATATATATATATATATATATATATATATATATATGTAAGTTGGAGCGTGCGACGAGATAAGCAACAGAGCCTTGAAGGTTCAGCTTTTCAATTGAAAAATAAAGACACAAGCCTTGACTGGAACAATACACTAGTAATCCACAGGAAGGGAATGGAACTTATGTTGGCGTTTCAATCCGAGTTGGAACACTGACTAGTCACACAGCGAAGCGCAATTTTTTTTTATTAATTCGTCAGGAATTTCGACCTGACGCGGTTCTTAAATGACCCGCGCGAGGTACTCGAATATGTCTTTATAAATCTAAGGTTGATAGCTACGGTGTCTTTATCTGTCTAGTAGATGTCAATCTAATTCAGCTGTTTTGAGGCCTTGATGAGAGTTTTGTTGTAGACCCCGAGCATTCTACTGCAAAAAAGTTATAGACTGCAGTGAGATGAGGCTATCAACCCCCATAATTTTTTTTTTCTGAGCCTTGTGTTGGGTGTTCGGTAAGAGTGACTAAAGATGAAAGATATTAACAACACGTTAGAAGAGGTGATTCTAAAGTTACAAAGAGTTGTGTTGTTGTATAGTTGTAACAATGATATATTTCGTAACTGTTGACGTAGTGATATTGAAAATGTTATGTTCGCACGCGACTGAGTGACCATGTTGTGTCTGATGTTTACTACTGAATTTATTTAAAGAATATTTCTAAAGGTGATGTTAAAGATGTTAAATTGCGACAAATTTAATCATTATGAGAAAGATCTTAAAAATATTTTCTAATTATTGTTGAAGTTTGTTCCTGAACGATGTTTTGAGATGTTCTGAGATGCTCCTCAGCCTTCAGCAGTCCAAAACTCAAGGAATATGACTCTCTCCTAAAGACCATGCTAGAGACTGTATTGAATCTTTCTTTCCCTTGAAGAGGGACAGTGGTTGCAAGTCTCACTTCCAGTCAGGCTGCGGGAGCTAGGAGTACGTAGATCCTCCTAGATTGCTCTACCAGCTTTTCTATCCTATTCCATTGCATCAAACGAGTTGATGAGACAAATTCTTCCCGATACCCTCAGTGACTCAGCAGGAATAGAAAACCCTAGCTATGCCAGTGCCATCACCGAATGGGACACTCTTGCGGCTCCAGCACCAAACCCTAGTGCAGCACTGGCTCACAAACAGTCAAGCTGGGATGGCCCGATTGCTGAAAAGGTGCTTGCCAACTTGTTCAGAGCTGCAACATCAGATAGGGAGATTGCCCGTCTCCAGGCTGTGAGCGCACTTCACTCCGGGGACTTCCTCCAAACAGTTCCCATATCGGCAATGGGAACGCGACTCGACCCGCATTGGTTCAGCGCCTTGCTACCCCAATTCACACAGAATATACGTGTATTTGCGGCGAAGTACAAGCAGACCAATACGGTCTACATGGTCTTAACTGTTCCAAAACCAAGGGCTGGCATGCAAGACACAATGAGGTCAACGACATCATTAAGAGAACCCTTGCTACAGCTGGATGCCCTGCCGAGAGGGAGCCCTGATCACTAGCAGCCAACAATACCCACAACCCAGCAAACCGCCCCGCCGGGATCACAATCTATCCTTGGAAGAATGGCAAGCTCTTAGCATGGGACTGTACCTGTGAGTCCACACTGGCTGACACCTACATCCATCACAGTGTGGGGCGACAGGGAGGAACTGCTGACCACAGGGAGGAGTACAAGGTCAGTAAGTACAGGGACATTAGCCAATAGTATCAATTTGACCCAGTGGGATCAGAGACCTTGGGATCATTGGGAAAAAATGCCACACGTTTCCTTAAAGAATTGGGTTCCAGACTAATCGACACCACCAGGGACCTAAGGGCAGCCACTTTCATGTTCCAGCGCCTCAGCGTCGCCATCCAGAGGGGAAATGCTTGCTGCATACTTGGCTCGCGTCCAGCCTCGGAGGAGCTGGAGGAAATTCATGATCTTTGATACATTGTGCCATTGTATTCATGTTTATCTTCTTTTCTGTAAATGTATTCTGTTTACTAATAAATGTTCACATAGAATATAAAATATATAGGGGGTGGTAGGAGAAGAAAATATTCAAACTGCTCCGGGGAGAACCTTGAGTTTTTCCTGAGGTACGTTTATTATTTATATATATATGTCGTGCCGAATAGGCAGAACGTGCGATCTTGGCTTAAATAGCAACGCTCATCTTGCCATATAGGACAAGTGAAAATTGGTGTATGCAATAATTTCGCCAAAATCATTCTGAAAATAACGAAAAAATTATATTTGATTGTGTTTGTTTAGTACTAAATTATTGTAAACGTATTTAAAATATATTTAGTTGGGTTAGGCTAAAATAAATTGTTCTTTTTATAATAAGGTTAGGTAAGTTTACTAAGATTCTTTTGGTGCAAAATTAAAAATTTTGACATTAACATTAATGAAAAAAATATATCTTTAAACGTACAAGAGAAAATTTTAGAAAGGCCTTTTTTAAAAAGAGTTCTTGCTAATTGACCAATTTTACTTATTCGGCACGACATATATATACATACATATAATACATATATAAATGTATATATATATATATATATATATATATATATATATATATATATGTCGTGCCGAATATGTAAAACTGGTCAATTAGCAAGAACTCATTTAAAATTAAGTCCTTTCTAAAATTTAATCTTATACGTTTAAAGATATATTTTTTTCATTATTATTGATGTAAAAATTTATAATTTTGCACCAAAAGGAACTTAGAAAACTTACCTAACCTTATTATAACAAGCGCAATTTATTTTAGCCTAACCCAACTAAATATATTTTAGATTTGTTTACAATAATTTAATACTAAACAAATACAGTGAAATATATTTTTTTCGTTAGGTTCAGAATGATTTTGGCGAAATTATTGCATACACAAATTTTCATTTGTCCTATATGGCAAGATGAGCGTTGCTATTTAAGCCAAGATCGCAAGTTCTGCCTATTCGGCATGACATATGTATATATATATATATATATATATATATATATATATATATATATATATATATATATATATATATATATATATATATATATATATATATATATATATACATATATATGTATATATATATATATATATATATATATATATATATATATATATATATATATATATATATATATATATATATATATATATATATATATATACATATGTCGTGCCGAATAGGCAGAACTCGCGATCTTGGCTTAAATAGCAATGCTCATCTTGATATATAGGACAAGTGAAAATTTGAGTATGCAATAATTTCGCCAAAATCATTCTGAACCTAACGAAAAATCTATATTTCACTGTGTTTGCTTAGTATTAAATTATTATAAACAAATCTAAAGTATATTTATTTGAGTTAGTCTAAAATAAATTGTACTTGTTATGA
>NW_027197843.1:0-53878 GCF_038502225.1 Cherax quadricarinatus
TGCCCATCTTCCAGAGAAAGGTTGAGTACTTTCGTAAAAATAGGCCTCAGGATGCTGATGTATTAAGGCAGTATAGGGTTATTATATGAGGGTGCCCATGTTAGGAAATATGTTAACCTGGGCAGACTAAAGCACTTTGTGAGAAGGTACAAGGCATCATGTATGTCAAGACTCCCTATTCATTTTCCATCCTCCTCAACTCATCCAGTGTCTTCCTGACAATTGAGTTAGTGGCATCACTTCCCAGAGGTGCTCCAAGCAAGATGCTATTTGAAGGGGCATTGATTGATGTTCCTGATAGTTCTGATGTCACTGCATCAATCGCTTGTTGACTCCAAATGAGTCCCATTTGTTGTCGCCGTGTCATCACTTGTGTAAGATCATCTATAAAGGACTCCTTTGTACCAGCCAGTGTGCCATCATCCAGTAACGAGATGTTTAGCTCACTGGTCAGTGTGACCGTGATTTCCCTAACTGCTATACAGAAGACACCCTGGACACCCTCTGATGACGTAATTTCATGATTTCCAAACAGGAACATTGATTCCTTCCTAAATCCAGCTGAAACTAAAGGGAAGAGACCAGGGAAATGATCTTGTACAGCTGCTAATAACACATCTCTTTTCAGGAGATTAAGTGCATTCTTGAAATCTTATTTTACCACTTCGTTGTCTTCAAGCAAGTTGTTGATACACCCTAATTGCATGAACTGCTGCTTCATTTCCTTGAGGGACCTCAAAACCAAGCTGGTTTGGTTGAAGCATCATGGCAGCTTCTGTGCGAATACTTCAGACAGCATTTTTGGAAACGAGGTGGCGAAAAGTGTTGCCCATGGCAACTGGCAAAATTCCTGCATTTTTTTTTTAAGGGCACAAAGTGATGTCCAAAAAAAGAAAGGTATAATTTCATCAGGAATCAGACCAGCGAAGAAGCTGTTAACGAACCTTGTGATTTCTGAAAGCAGTGTCTCTGCAATCTCCCCGATAACTGGATTAACCATTTCCTTTAAATGCTGTGGCCCTATTACAGTGTAGCCCTCTGCATAGCCAGACGGGAACGACATAATTGCTTTATAAACCTCTGAATCTTGCGCAAACAGTGATTCCACAGTGGGGACAGGGTTGTTAGACCTGTTGGTGCCCCTGGTTTCCCTGATAGGGTGTTTTTCTCTAAGTGGTTTAAATGTGTCAGCATCCCTGGTGGCAACTGTATCTTTGCTGCCGATTATGCTGATTACCCCCACTCTGCTGCCCTCTTCAATTTTCTTCCCCAAATGGACTCTGATTTTTCACTGTTACTGGAATGAGTAGGAGTTATGCCCCTCCCATTTTTGCATTAATACGAAAGGCAAATCAGATTATATATATATATATTTATATATATATATATATATATATATATATATATATATA
Source organism: Cherax quadricarinatus (assembly GCF_038502225.1). Taxonomy (NCBI): domain Eukaryota; kingdom Metazoa; phylum Arthropoda; class Malacostraca; order Decapoda; family Parastacidae; genus Cherax; species Cherax quadricarinatus. The sequence continues at coordinate 1,413 of NW_027197843.1, forward strand.
TATATATATATATATATATATATATATATATATATATATATATATATATATATATACATATATATACATATATATATATTGACTCTAGTCTCATGGTTGGAGTAGTAGTGAAAGTATGAGCACACATTGGTAGCCTTTAAGAGACCGCAACCGTTGCAACGGTTGTTGTCTCTCCTATTTGGGACAAACTGGAAAGTCATTTGAGGTGAGAATGTCCCAGCACCGTTATTCGATACGTATAGCACAGGAGTCGAACGCTATTTTCAACCATATTAGAGCCTGTAATAACCCTGCAAATTGGCTGGAAGCAAGAGTCATCTTTCCTAGTTTCTCCTGGCTTGAAAGGAATATTGTAGAATCGGCAATTACTAAGCATGATAGGCAGTCATTATACAATATCAGTGATGGACTGTTCAAATTAGATGCATTTTTAGTTGAAGCAATAGTACACAATTTCAAATTGGGCTATTATGCGTATGCACCAGACTCTTAAATGTGTCACACCGAGGAATTAGTGCGTCTTTTCCTGCAGTTTCGGAAGACTGAACCAGTGTTTGCCTCAGGATTATGTGGGATGAATATCGGTGGCCATTTTGTCATTGCAGATGCCTCCCCTCTCTTTAAACTAGTTTATGTTAATGAGCCTTGTTTCCTTTACATTAGTCTCCCCTCTATATATTAGGGTTTTCTCTCGTCATTTGAAGGACATGTTGTCCTGTGGAGGGCATATAATTACCAATGACTCTTATGTCGCAGACAATGTTTATATACGTATTTAAAGTTATTGTTGTCATAGCGGAATATGACTGAATTTATTACTATTGCTACGTTAATTTCATTTAGGTTACAATATCAATGCTTGTAGGATTTTTCTAATCCTAAATTTCTCTAATGCTATAATACGTATTCATCCTTCTGGCTGTTGTACCTGTGGGCACTTCCGGTACCTTCTACTTTCTCCCTCTCTCACTCCAGTCATCCAGTCACATCGCGGTCATCTGGGAACGTATTCTCGTGGAACTCCTCCTATTTTCTGCAATTTTGCAAGCTCCTGATGATGTGTTGATTGCAACTCGAAAGGGCTAGAGCTATCATTCTATTCTTCCCGTGGTTGTTTTGCAACTTTGAAATTCTTGATTTGCGATATTTGCTTTATATATATATATATTTTTTATTTTATTATCACACTGGCCGATTCCCACCAAGGCAGGGTGGCCCGAAAAAGAAAAACTTTCACCATCATTCACTCCATCACTGTCTTGCCAGAAGGGTGCTGTACACTACAGTTTTTAAACTGCAACATTAACACCCCTCCTTCAGAGTGCAGGCACTGTACTTCCCATCTCCAGGACTCAAGTCCGGCCTGCCGGTTTCCCTGAATCCCTTCATAAATGTTACTTTGCTCACACTCCAACAGCACGTCAAGTATTAAAAACCATTTGTCTCCATTCACTCCTATCAAACACGCTCATGCATGCCTGCTGGAAGTCCAAGCCCCTCGCACACAAAACCTCCTTTACCCCCTCCCTCCAACCTTTCCTAGGCCGACCCCTACCCCACCTTCCTTCCACTACAGACTGATACACTCTTGAAGTCATTCTGTTTCGCTCCATTCTCTCCACATGTCCGAACCACCTCAACAACCCTTCCTCAGCCCTCTGGACAACAGTTTTGGTAATCCCGCACCTCCTCCTAACTTCCAAACTACGAATTCTTTGCATTATATTCACACCACACATTGCCCTCAGACATGACATCTCCACTGCCTCCAGCCTTCTCCTCGCTGCAACATTCATCACCCATGCTTCACACCCATATAAGAGCGTTGGTAAAACTATACTCTCATACATTCCCCTCTTTGCCTCCAAGGACAAAGTTCTTTGTCTCCACAGACTCATAAGTGCACCACTCACCCTTTTCCCCTCATCAATTCCATGATTCACCTCATCTTTCATAGACCCATCCGCTGACACGTCCACTCCCAAATATCTGAATACATTCACCTCCTCCATACTCTCTCCCTCCAATCTGATATCCAATCTTTCATCACCTAATCTTTTTGTTATCCTCATAACCTTACTCTTTCCTGTATTCACTTTCAATTTTCTTCTTTTGTACACCCTACCAAATTCATCCACCAATCTCTGCAACTTCTCTTCAGAATCTCCCAAGAGCACAGTGTCATCAGCAAAGAGCAACTGTGACAACTCCCACTTTATGTGTGATTCTTTATCTTTTAACTCCACGGCTCTTGCCAAGACCCTCGCATTTACTTCACTTACAACCCCATCTATAAATATATTAAACAACCACGGTGACATCACACATCCTTGTCTAAGGCCTACTTTTACTGGGAAATAATTTCCCTCTTTCCTACATACTCTAACTTGAGCCTCACTATCCTCGTAAAAACTCTTCACTGCTTTCAGTAACCTACCTCCTACACCATACACCTGCCACATTGCCCCCCTATCCACCCTGTCATACGCCTTTTCCAAATCCATAAATGCCACAAAGACCTCTTTAGCCTTATCTAAATACTGTTCACTTATATGTTTCACTGTAAACACCTGGTCCACACACCCCCTACCTTTCCTAAAGCCTCCTTGTTCATCTGCTATCCTATTCTCCGTCTTACTCTTAATTCTTTCAATAATAACTCTACCATACACTTTACCAGGTATACTCAACAGACTTATCCCCCTATAATTTTTGCACTCTCTTTTATCCCCTTTGCCTTTATACAAAGGAACTATGCATGCTCTCTGCCAATCCCTAGGTACCTTACCCTCTTCCATACATTTATTAAATAATTGCACCAACCACTCCAAAACTATATCCCCATCTGCTTTTAACATTTCTATCTTTATCCCATCAATCCCGGCTGCCTTACCCCCTTTCATTTTACCTACTGCCTCACGAACTTCCCCCACACTCACAACTGGCTCTTCCTCACTCCTACAAGATGTTGTTCCTCCTTGCCCTATACACGAAATCACAGCTTCCCTATCTTCATCAACATTTAACAATTCCTCAAAATATTCCCTCCATCTTCCCAATACCTCTAACTCTCCATTTAATAACTCTCCTCTCCTATTTTTAACTGACAAATCCATTTGTTCTCTAGGCTTTCTTAACTTGTTAATCTCACTCCAAAACTTTTTCTTATTTTCAACAAAATTTGTTGATAACATCTCACCCACTCTCCCATTTGCTCTCTTTTTACATTGCTTCACCACTCTCTTAACCTCTCTCTTTTTCTCCATATACTCTTCCCTCCTTGCATCACTTCTACTTTATTTATTCTATATATATATATATATATATATATATATATATATATATATATATATATATATATATATATATATATATATATATATATATATATATATATATATGGTATAAACCTTGGTAATAAATACCGACAAGTTGGTTTAGAAAGACACGTAAGCAAACACTATAACATATTTATTAGAAAACGTTTCGGTCCTGGGACCTTGATCACTTCTAACATACAGAGGTAGAAAGACATTATATATATAGGCGGAGAGTGAGATGTGACGCACGTGACCTGAGGAATGTCATAAGAACATAAGAATGGAGGAACACTGTAGAAGGCCTACTGGCCCATGCGAGGCAGGTCCTTATCAAAACAACCTCTACCTATGATGAAGACGGGTAGACGATGAAATCATGTGACTCCTGTGTTGTTGGGTTGGTGCTGCTTAAGTATCATGTATGCCAATGTTTTTGAAATTTTGTAGTTTCCAGTGTTGCGTTCTATAGTGTCGGTGACGGCGATTAGTGAGGCTTCTAGGCACCGTCGGCGTCTGAGGTCTGGTTCGGTGAGAACGAGTTGTGCCTCATTCCAGTTCATCAAATGCCCCGTGGAGTCTCTGTGGAGGACACAGGCGTACCTTACATCATCTCTGTTAGAGGCATTTCGATGCTCACTCAGGGGGACTGCAAGATCTCTGCCTGTCTCGCCTACATATTTCTTGGGACAGAACCCACAGGGGATAGTGTCTATCAAAGACCTCACTACGAAACGCGGCCCCACACCTCTAACTTCTACAGCAGGCGTCTACACTATCCCCTGTGGGTTCTGTCCTAAGAAATATGTAGGCGAGACAGGCAGAGATCTTGCAGTCCGCCTGAGTGAGCATCGAAATGCCTCTAACAGAGACGATGTAAGGTACGCCTGTGTCCTCCACAGAGACTCCACGGGGCATTTGATGAACTGGAATGAGGCACAACTCGTTCTCACCGAACCAGACCTCAGACGCCGACGGTGCCTAGAAGCCTCACTAATCGCCGTCACCGACACTATAGAACGCAACACTGGAAACTACAAAATTTCAAAAACATTGGCATACATGATACTTAAGCAGCACCAACCCAACAACACAGGAGTCACATGATTTCATCATCTACCCGTCTTCATCATAGGTAGAGGTTGTTTTGATAAGGACCTGCCTCGCATGGGCCAGTAGGCCTTCTACAGTGTTCCTCCATTCTTATGTTCTTATGACATTCCTCAGGTCACGTGCGTCACATCTCACTCTCCGCCTATATATATAATGTCTTTCTACCTCTGTATGTTAGAAGTGATCAAGGTCCCAGGACCGAAACGTTTTCTAATAAATATGTTATAGTGTTTGCTTACATATATATATATATATATATATATATATATATATATATATATACAAACACTGATCTCTGGCTGAAGGAGACTCGAACCTACGAACCTTAGGCCAAGGTACGCAGTGCTTTACCAATCTACCCACACTGAACAATACCTTGGCGTGTAGCATGCGCTACACGTTTGATCCAAGGCAGCCAGCTTTCAGGGAGAAGGCTTACAGCTTTTCATCTCATCCCCTGCATGCATCAGCCTTACTAGAGATTTGAACAATGCAAGGAATTCGCGAGAGCAGGCGAAATATACACAAACACTGATCTCTGGCTGAAGGAGACTCGAACCTACGAACCTTAGGACAAGGTACGCAGTGCTTTACCAATCTACCCACACTGGACAATACCTTGGCGTGTAGCATGCGCTACACGTTTGATCCAAGGCAGCCAGCTTTCAGGGAGAAGGCTTACAGCTTTTCATCTCATCCCCTGCATGCATCAGCCTTACTAGAGATTTGAACAATGCAAGGAATTCGCGAGAGCATGCGAAATATACACAAACACTGAATAAGGCAAGCGAAAATTTGTTTATGCAATAATTTCGCAAAAATCATTCTGAACCTGAGTTTGTTCATTATAATTTTTTTGTAAACTTATCTAAAGTAAATTTAATTGCATTAGGCTAAAATAAATTGCGCTTGTTATAATAAGGTTAGGAAAATTTTCTAATTTTTTTTGGAACATCATTATTAATTTTTACATTAACGTAAATGAAAACATATATCTGTAAACGTATAAGAGAAAATTTTAGAAAGGACTTGATTTTAAGTGAGTTTTTGTTAATCGACCAATTTTACCTGTTCGGCACGACACACACACACACATTATATATATATATATATATATATATATATATATATATATATATATATATATATATATATATATATATATATATATATATATATATATATCCAAGTGTTTTGTTCCTCGATAGAGGTCTTCAGGTGAACAGTTGCTAAGGATTTGACGATCTTGTCCAGCTGTGTTTTACAAAAACAGAAAGTTTCGCCAGAAAGAAACGAGGAGATATGTTGAACTGTCGGTCACTGTCTTCATTGCGGTGTTGTCCATGAGTTTGGTTGCTTCATTGTCGTCAGTATAGACGACAATAAAGGAGTCCTTCAGTGAGTGGATAGCTATGAATTTGACCTGAAGGGATGTCCTTACAGTGGCAGTAAAGGCTAGTTTGGAGTCATTTATAACTCCACTCGATGGTTTAATCTTTACACGATACGAAAGCATCGTGAAAGAGTAAAGGCGACTGTGTGTAGGTTAAAAATTCCCCTCCCGGACGGGGATCGAACGGATACTTCTTGAGGTAGAGCGACTGTGTCTTGCAGTAACAAGGTCAGCTGTGGAATTCCACTCCACATACCTAAACTGCAAGGGTACTCATCATACCCTTGCAGCCAAATGCTCGCTAAGAAAGGAAGTGCTGTCTAAGAAAATCAAAGAAGCTAAGACGAACAGCCCCAAATCGCCGACATATGCCGCCATAACAAAAATCCATCCTGACACCACTAGAATTCTTCAAGCCACACAACACGCCTCTCTACACAACAACTCTCTCCACTTCCGGACGCGGCTCCTTCCAAGGTGGTGTATTTCACGGGGCCTTAGGGCGTTGTTCCCCGAAGCCCTCTCCAGGTATACTCCAGGTATGCGCACCCTGCATACCAGCCAACCACGGCACTTTCAGCACCACCATAAACGAACTATTCCGTCTAAACACATACCTGCCTTCGTTTTCCCGGACTCCACACCTTCAGCTGACATCCATAAGATTCTTCCCAACGTTGTGAACTTCACTGCACCTGCAGACGTGCCTCCTGCCCAAGCAACTGTTACTGAAACACTCTACAGCCACTTTCACCGCCGACAACGTTGCTCATTCTCCCTCAACCACAGTCTCCCACGCCTCTCAGCCTGCTGTTACACCACCATTACACCTCTCCACTGCTCCAGTCAACTCTCAGTCACCTAAAACTATTGTGGCCATGCCAACTGAATCCACTTCAGAAGAAGATATTGACGACTCCAGTACACCCTCATAGGAAAATCTTACCTTCAACACTTCCCGATCAAATGTTGACACCATGCCTTGTATTGAACTCTATAAAGGCCGTGGTGCTGAAACAGTTAAGTATGCCTGCAAACCGCTTCACTTCACTTCACTCTCACCCAAGTTCTCGAATTCCTCAAGCCTCTACGTTTCACCTTTGAAAACAAGACGAAACCTTAAGACCTCTCTAGGAGCTGTTTCAAAAAATTTGAAAATGGCTACTCTACAAACCTGCCACGGCAAATAACACCACCAGTATGTTCCTCTCTGATGTTCCTACCTGTCTGCCATGTCCTACGACCTAACCTGCCGCCATCTTCTCAAGACTGAAAAACCTCCAACCACCACAAGACCGTTGCAACTAAGCCTGCTACTCCTGGTTCTCCATTCCGTCCCACTAGCGCTCTCTGCTGGGTTAAACCCTGGCACTTACTTTACGACTGTCGACATGGCTCTTCAACGCTATTCCTCGCCTGTTCCGTCTTCAAAGCTCACCCCACATGGGGTCTTTCCTAAACTCTGTTGATGTTGTTGTGAATTTTGACTCACTTCTCACGAGGCGGGCTAAAACAACACGGGTTCGATCCCCCGGCTAGCTGCAGTGTCGTTATTGATTAAACACCACTTGTTCGTGCTTACAATAATATGTCTACTGCTTGTGAATGCTTGTACACCAAACGTGCAGTAGAATCAAATTAGCTCTGAGGCAACCACACCATCGTGTGCCCTGTAGGATTGTATGGTCCAGTGGTTTTCAGCGTCGTTAATTTTGACTCTCTTCCCGCGAGGAGGGCTAACATGACACTGGTTCGATCCCCCGGCTAGCAGTAGTGTTATTATTATATATATATATATATATATATATATATATATATATATATATATATATATATATATATATATATATATATATATATATATATATATATATTATATATATATATGCATATGCAATAAGATCAGAGTAAACACGTGGTATCACAGTACGCAATATTCCAAGCACTTTCGTGACTTTTCACATTATCAAAGAATCATAAAAAATAATACAGCAACAGGAAGGCATATAAAGGGGCAAGACTGCACCTTACAGTCACGTGACAACAACAAGGCTACACCTCACAGTCGCGTGACAACACCGGACTCTGTGAAATACACCTGATACTCTACCGAAACATTAAGATTTTCACTTGTCTAATGTATCATTAAATTCTTCCCAAATTTTATTAATTGTAAACGAATCCAATTTATATAAACCCAAAGAAATATTCATATTATTTTCAAAACTGTTTTTCATGAAACAGGATTCTGCATGGGTTAACAAAAATGCACAAACAAGGAAATCCAGTTAGACCAATTATTAGCTCCATAGGTTCAATTTCTAATAAATTATTTAAATGGCATAATGATATTTTGAGCCCAATTGTTGGAAAATTTTCAAACGTCAATGTTAAAAGCATTTTGATAAAGTATTACCCTCAACACTGTGTTGCTGGTGTTAGCAGGATCAGCTGCAGTTGATGCAACTTATTTTACATGGAGCAGACCGGCAAACCTCTAGATGGTAAAATAACACAGTATCGATATTTGATACAAATTGTGCAGGAATCAAATGCCATTTTGAACTACAGTAGGGCCTGCAATAGCTGCAAATTAGTCAAAGCCAGAATCGTGGTTCCTTGCTCCTCTTGGCTAGTAAGAAATATTTTAGATCGGCAAATATAAAACATGATGAACATTTATTATATAATAATAGCTTTGGTTTATTCAAATTTGATAACTTTATAATTAGAGGCATTGTACACAATGTGAAGCCGGATTCCTACCTGAACTCGTTGGACTGCCGTTAATGTTGTTCTACACTAACGAATTGAGCCACACTTAGGGTCTGCTGCTCTGGCTCACCCTTATGGATAGAGCAGCGTTTACCTAAGGGTGAAGTTTGTGAGCATCTCGAAATTGGATTGTTTTCCTAATTTTATAGTGACTGTTGCCCTTTCCTTTCTCTTCTCTTTCTCTCTCTCTAGCTTACGATACTGGTTGATTTATACTATACAGATATAGAGAAGAATAGGGTAGCCTCATTACAACCAGCTGGCCTGGATATTGATTTGTGGAGTAGAATGCTTAATATAAGTTGAATACTACATGAGAGCCGTTTGGCGCATCGATCATATAGTTCCTAGTCTCGAATTTAACATGAAGGAATTTAACATGAAGGAATTTAACATGAAGGAATTTAACATGAAGGAAAGAGCAGAAAGGAAAGAGTGCAAGAAGCCAATTAAAAAAAAAAAAGAGAAAACTTTGAAGGGCAAAGAGAATTTGTGAATACAGTGCAGGAAGGAAAATCAACAAGTGAGATGATGGATTCCTTAGCTGGAAAGGGTTGCAAGGCGGAGAACTTCATACCCAGATGAAGAAACGGAAATTGGGAAATCATAGGGAGCTTGTGCGTAAACAATGGATAGGAAGAGGAAAAAAAAGAGGAATATAAGAGCAAAGAAAATCCACAGAAAGTTAAGGCAGACAAGAACGGAGGAGTGGGTAGAAAATCCTGAATTATGCAAGAGTGAAGAGTTGGGCTGAGAGACAAATTTAGAATGACAAAATAGCATAAGCCAGGTCTAACCCGTAACTGCTTCATAATCACAACAGTTAGAGATCAGGTAATATGACTTAAAAGGAAGTCTCTAAGTTCATGAACACTTGATTTAAAGAGATGATTTCAGTGGAATGAGTGGCAACATCAGAGAGCGTAGAAGAGAAGGTGCATCAACAGGTACCTGATATACACACAACAGGGGATGAGGTGAAATATGTTTTGAGAGACCTGGAAATGTAAATAATAGGTAATGGAACCTGATAGTGTGCCACCATGTATTCTGCAAAAGGAATTAGAAGCACACTTGTAACCACAAGTCAATGTAAACAAACAGTTGCCAGAAATACTGAAGTCAGCGATTGCAGTCTTAATATTAAAATGAGACAAACCAGGAAGTTATAAAGTACAAACCAGTATTACTGCCAAGCATAACATGTAAAACAATGAAGTTGATAATCTTAAGAAGACTTGTACAACATTAAGAGAGAAGTCATTTCATAAAAGAAATAATGAGCATGAGAATGAGATAGCATATGTCTTACAAACCTGATGGAGGTCTACGAGAATCTTAAAAAATGAAGGAAAGGATGGGTAGACTGCATATTTATGGACTGCAAGAAGGCATTTGATGGTGTACCTCACGAGTGACTGGGGAAAATAACTTGAGGAGGCAGGAGTAATTGGCAATGTTCTCATGTGGATCATCGAGTACCTGAGCAGGAGACAAAGAATGACTGTCCGAGTTTAGATGTCAGAATGAGGAAGAGTAATGACCAGGGTTCATAATCGATATTAAAACCAGTAATATATTTTGTATATAAGAATTACTTAATAGAAGAGACGCAGTCAGATGTATTCCTGCTCGCTGATGATATGAAAGTAATGGGAAGAATAAAAAAAAAAAAACAGATGAGACAGGAAAAATCTTGAAATGGATCTGGAGAAATTACAGAATTTGTCAGAAAGTTGGATGCTTGAACTCAGCCTCACCAATCGCCTTCAGGGACAGAGGCTTCGGACTTGACCAAAGGAGAAAGTCCAAGGGAGGAGCATAGTGCCAAACATATCGCCAAAGGCACACAAGTCGAGAACCATTGCGGCTAATGCTCATTTGGAAAACCTTATGCGACGAGTCTAAGTACAATGGATAATGAGAAATCAGGAGTGGCTGTAAGAGATGACCACGATATTAAAAGACTAAAGAACAATGGGAAATATGATAGCAGTATACAAAATACTCTTATGAAATGATAGGGTAGACATTGAGAAACTTGCTCAAAGGCGGGAAAACGGTATCAAGATCACAATTAGACGTTAAAGACGCAGGTAAGTAAGAAGGATGTCAGGGAGTATTTCTTCTTATGGTTGTCAGGAAATGCAATGAACTTGAAAACATTTTAATAAAAACAGTCTTCATACATAATTTTAATCGTAGATATGAGAGGGCAGACGACGCTAGTATATACTGAATGTGGCCAGCGGGAAGTTTAGAAGCTAATCTAGTAGCTCAGACTCGATCCCTGTAACCACATGTGGGTGAGTACATACAGGCGAGTACAAACGGGTGACTACACACAAATAACAGCTAAAATGAACCGCACGCCTATCAACGACGCAATATCTGACACTCGCTAGAAATACCTCAATATTTCACTACACAGAGAGAGAGAGAGAGAGAGAGAGAGAGAGAGAGAGAGAGAGAGAGAGAGAGAGAGAGAGAGAGAGAGAGAGAGAAAATGCTCTTGTTGTGTCACAAATATACAAACATATAGTGGTACTTGAATGTGAAATGTAATGGAATGTAATACAGGGTGGTAAAACATGGGATTGTTATAGGCAGGCATCTGGAAAGTAATGCAGGTTTTAGTAAAACCTTGAGACTTCTGTTACTTTCAATTTATATGAAACCATACAAACTGTAACCTTTCTTGGCAATAAACATTTATGTTTCAAATGCCTGTTAACTTCGGCTCACCAAAAATTGCATATGTTGCATCAAATTATTAAACATTAGTAAGTATTTTTGGAAAGGTAGACCTCTAGTGGGATTAGATAAGATTTCGTTCGGATTTTCAACCCCGGTGGGTTAGCCACCCAAGATAACCCAAGATAGTGCGTCATCGAGAACTGTCTAACTTATTTCCATTGTGGTTCTCAATCTTGTCCCCCAGGATACGACCCACACCAGTCGACTAACACCCAGGTACCTATTTGCTGCTAGGTGAACAAGACAACAGGTGTAAGGAAACACGTCGAAATGTTACCACTCGCCGGTAATTGAACTTGGAGGGTCCGGGTTCGATTCTATCTTCTGTGTAATATCGAGTCATTTAGAGCAAGGGCCTGATATTGTTTTAAAAAGGCTCAATTTGTAACAACTAAAACATATCACTGGAAAAGTTTCGGTCCTGAGTCCTTGGTCACACCAAATGTAGTGAATGTGCCAAGGTCCTCGGACCGAAACGTTTCTGACCAAATGTAAAAGTGTTTGCAAACCATACCACGGGCGGGGATAGAACCGGGGTCGGTCTGGAGCTTTGAGAGTGATCTGGTTTGTTTGCAGTCGTGTCATAACGATTTCGTGAGTCAAGTGTTTGCAAGTTATCTCATTTTCCAACAACCTGTGGGTATCAAATACCGTTTTTACCAGTGCCCCATTTTGATTCTTTGATAAGCCTCTTCATTTTAGCCTTATGCAAACTCGCTTGTTCGTACTAATTTTTATATATCCACCTTTATTTGGTAGCAAGAATCATGTCATATCTTCTAGAATTACCCCTTAACTTTCCACTTGCCGGAATCACTCCCTCCTAGACTCGAGGGTTCTGTCATATCTACTCTTAAAGTTATATATGAAGCCTGCCTTCACTAATTCTTATCCCAGGTCATTCCATTTCCTGACCACCATAAGACTGAAGAAATACTTTCTGACATCCCTCATACTCACCTGTCTAACTTCCATTTGTGCTATCGTGTACCTGTTTTCCGCCTATCAAACATTCTATCACTATTTACGCTATCACTTATGTTTATCAGTAGCTACCAAAACCGTAAATGTCTTACGATATTATGTCTTGTTTTTAGGAAAAAAATATCCAGAATAACATGATGATCTTTGCTTTCTATGTCCACACACCCATATCTTTATTTATCATCAATTTACGGTTACATTCAGTCAAGTATTGGCCACCTAGAGTGAACTGGCTCATTCTGTCAAGCCTTCTCCAAAAAGATGCGCTTCATTCCTCTCATTCTTTTCATGATATTATTGATTCCAGTAATCTGCCCACTAATGAGTTAGCTTGTTACCCATTTACCCTTTTATAATTCTGCGGCACGTGTCCATTTTTAAAGGTTTAATAAATATCGCTTTCCTGTCTTAAAAGATTTCTTGGTTAACTGTTGTCAATAGTCCACGCTAACTTGGTTTAATCTGTTAGGAACATGTGTACTTGTAAGAGAAAGGTAGCCAGTGATTTCGATTTTCAGCCTGTGTCGTAGCTCTCTTTACAGCACCTTGTCGTATCTTGTAGTATTCGTAGGAGCCTCGTTTGTAATTGCCTCATAACTCACTAGCATTTGCATTCCACGAGTACCTTCTTATAGCCCTCTCCTAGACTACTTGTAGATTCTTTGTAACTCACTAATATCCCTTTCAAAACACTTTGGATTATCTCCATCTCTCTTGTAGTCCACACGTAGCTAATTTGAAACCCATTCATAACTCACTAGTAGCCATTTTGCAGCCAACTTGTAACTCACTCGTTGCCCCTTTTAATAACCCCATAATAGTCTCATTGTACCTCATTCATAGTCCCGCGTAGCTCAGTCATAGTCACCCTTTAGATCATGCTTCTCCCCCTGAGATAATACTCGCTACCCTCTGGAGATCATTGCCTACTCATTGATAACTCATTGCATGTATTCCACTCTTGTATTCCACTCATATCCTCGTCGTAGTTCACCGGTGACCCCTTCATAGCTTTCTCTGAGGCTACCTCATTGCCCAAGTAATAGCTCATTGAAATCTACTCATAACCCACTCACTGCCCACTCCTTCCTTATTCATTCTCCTCTATTAGTTACTTCTCATCCAATCCATAATCCATCATTCTTAATACATAGCCATTTCATAATGCCCTCTTTGTTACCTAATAACCCTCTCAACTAATGATGGAAAACATCAACAGCCTCGGGAAGTACTTGCAGCTACCACGAACAAAGACATAATTCAGTTACCAACAATTTCTCAGGAACGAGGACCAGTAAAAAAAAAAAACTCTGGCGACTAAAACATCACTACCATTGGAGAGTCTGACCAGCTACAAGTTGCAACATTATCAAACAGCTACAACAATGTCCCCACAATAACGAACTTCAGCAAGAACTTCGAATTTAGCCTTTAACTTAACTATTGTAAAAGGACACAAGTGCAACTAATGTGACATTTATTGTAGCAACGTTTCGCTCTCCAGGAGCTTTATCAAGCCATTACAAACAATACATGGACACAGAGGGTATATAAAGGCTCAGAGTGAGGTGCAATACTAGTGAGGTAACATTTCGATGTTCAGTAGTGGTAGTAGTAGTAGTGGTAGTAGTAGTGACAAAAGTAAATACAATATGATAGAGCAATTAATTCGTACATGAGTAAAAGGATATAAAAGCTTTTACTCATGTACGAATTAAATGCTCTATCATATTGTATTACTTTTGTCACTACTACTACTACTACTACTACTACTACCACTAGTGAACATCGAAATGGTACCTCACTAGTATTACACCTCACTCTGAACCTTTATATACCCTCTGTGTCCATGTATTGTTTGTAATGGCTTGATAAAGCTCCTGGAGAGCGAAACGTTGCCACAATAAATGTCACATTAGTTGCACTTGTGTCCTTTTACTTTACATATTGTCGGTAATTCTACCAACTTTATTACAACTTAACTATTGTCAATTTATCTGCAATAAATTCACCCGAAATAAGTTAAATACAAAGTTTAGTGATGAAGGAACACCTCCTAGGTTAGACAGCAGAATACAATCATCTGATGATGTGTAATGCAGTTATTAATGTTCATAGAAGGACCTTCAAGAAACAGAAATAAATTATTTTTTATTTCAAACAGAAAGACGAAGAATTGATAAAGGCTAATATAATACAGCTAATACAATAGCTGAGATAAGGTTTCAAAGTCAGGTTTAGCGCAAAATTAACTTTTTATTTAAACCATTTCAGTGAAAAAACTATCATTAATACATAAAATTTTAGAATAACCGAAGCGCAAAATTAACTTTTTATTTAAACCATTTCAGTGAAAAAACTATCATTAATACATAAAATTTTAGAATAACCGAATTCTAATTTCATATGTATATATATATATATATATATATATATATATATATATATATATATATATATATATATATATATATATATATATATATATATATATATATATATATATATATATATATATATATATACATAGTTCCTTGATAATGTAAGAAGTCACGAAAGCGCTTGAAATTTCACTTTCCTTTCACAGTGGTTGTTTTGCATATTCTGATATCACCTGTTTACTGTTGCCTTATTGTGTATATATATATATATATATATATATATATATATATATATATATATATATATATATATATATATATATATATATATATATATATATATATATATATATATATATATATATCATACATACACACACACACACATACACAAAGGCTGATGGAATAACAAATAAGTGGGAGGAGTGGCACGAAAGAGTCAAAGAGGCATCACCGGACATCATAGCTCTCACAGAAACCAAGCTTACAGGTATGATAACAGATGCCATCTTTCCAACGGGAGACCAGATCCTGAGGAAAGACAGAGGGAACAGGGGGGTTGGAGGAGTGGCATTGCTGATCAAAAACCGATGGAATTTTGATGAGCTGGAGGGAGGAGACAGCGGATAAGAAAGTGATTACATAGAGGGAACGCTTCACTCTGGAGGTCCCAAGGTGGTAGTAGCAGTGATGTATAACCCACCACAGAACAGCAGGAGGCCAACGCAAGAGTATGACGAGTATACCTGCCTAAGTTCTCTGACGCCAGTCTCTGCCAGGTGTTGTATTCTGCGCTTTAAAACCACTTGTTTATGTTGTATTAATTTGTATGTGATATATGGATGACCTGGTATGTGATATAAGGATGACCTGGTATGTGATATAAGGATGACCTGGTATGTGATATAAGGATGACCTGGTATGTGATAAAAGGATGACAATGTATGATACAAGGATGATCTGGTATATAATACAAGGATGACCAGGTATGTAATATCAGGATAACCTGGTATGGAATATAAGGATGACCTGGTATATGATATAAGGATGACCTAGCATGTGTTAAAAGGATGACCTGGTATGTAATGTAAGGATAACCAGGCATGTGATATAAGGACAACCTGGTATGTGACATAAAGATGACCTGTTATGGAATATAAGCATGACCTGGTATGAGATATAAGGATGACCTGATATGGAATATAATGATTACCTGGTATGTGATATAAGGATGACCTTGTATGTGATATAATGATGACCTGGTATGGAATATAAGGATGACCTTGTATGGGATATAAGGTTGACCTGGTATTGGATATGTGGATGGCCTGGTATGGAATATAAGAGTGACCTGTGAGGTATATAACAATGACCTGGTATGGGGTATAAGAGTGAACTGGTACGGGATATAAGGATGACCTGGTATGGAATATAAGGATGGCCTGGTATGGGATATAAGGATGACCTGGTATGGGATATGACAATGACCTGGCATGGGATATAAGGATGATCTGGTATGGGAGATAAGGATGACCTGGTATGGGATAAAAAGATGACCTGGTATGGGATATAAGGATGACCTGGTATGGGGTATATGGATGACTTGGTATGGGATATAAGGATGACCTGGTATGGGATATAAGGACGACTTGGTATGGGATATAAGAATGACCTGGTATGGAATATAAGGATGACCTGGTATGGGATATAACGATGACTTGGTATGGAATATAAGGATGACCTGGTATGGGATATAAGGTTGACCTTGTATGGAATATAAGAATGACCTGTTATGTGATATAAGGATGACCTGGTACGGAATATAAGGATGACCTGGTACGGAATATAAGGATGACCTGGTAAGGGATATAAGGATGACCTGGTATGGGATATAAGGATAAACTGGTATGGGATATAAGGATGACCTGGTATGGAATATAAGAATGACCTGTTATGCGATATAAGGATGACCTGGTATGGAATATAAGGATGACCTGGTAAGGGATATAAGAATGACCTGATATGGGATATAAGGATGGTCTGCTATGGGATATAAGGATCACCTGGCATGGGTATATGGATGACCTGGTATGGGATATAAGGATCACCTGGTATGGGTATATGGATGACCTGGTATGGGATATAAGGATGACCTGGTATGGGATATAAGGATGACCTGGTATGGGTATATGGATGACCTGGTATAGGATATAAGGATCACTTGGTATGGGATATAAGGATGACCTGGTATGGGATATAAGGATGACTTGGTATGGGATATAAGGATGACCTGGAATGGAATATAAGGATGACCTGGTATGGAATATAAGGATGATCTGGTATGGGATATAAGGTTGACCTATTATTGGATATGTGAAGTGCCTGGTATGAAATATAAGGGTGACCTGGTGTGGGATATAAGGATGGCCTGGTATGGAATATAAGGATGACCTGGTATGGGATATAAGGTTGATCTGGTTTGGGATATAAGGATGATCTGGTGTGCGATATAAGGATGATCTGGTGTGTGATATAAGGATGGCCCGGTATGGGATTTAAGGATGACCTGGTAAGTGATATAAGGGTTACCTGGTATGGGATATAAGGATGAACTGGTGTGTGATATAAGGATGACTTGGTATGGGATATAAGTTTGACCAGGTATGGGATATAAGGATGAACTGGTGTGTGATATAAGGATGACTTGGTATGGGATATAAGTTTGACCTGGTATGGGATATAAGGATGACCTGGTATGGCATGTAAGATGTCCTGGTATAGCATATGAGAATGACCTGGTATGGCATATAAGAATGATCTGGTATGGCATATGAGAATGACCTGTATGGCATATAAGAATGACCTGGTATAGCATATGAGAATGACCTGGTATGGCCTATAAGAATGACCTGGTATGGCATATAAAGATGTAGGTCACATCAAACTCCAGACACAACACAATGGAAGAGAAAAACGTAGGCAACACACCTGAGCTGACCAACACAATTCGTCACAAAACTGTTTTCTTTTCTATCATAATTTAATCTCGTGTATGTACTTTGTGGCCAAGAAATTAACACACAGTTTATTAAGTATCCTTTACTATAAATCCTCATTAACTATTAAAATTTCAACTCAGCTTCAACAATATCATTTTCACCGTCTTCAATCCATCTTCAACCATCTTCACCATCTTCAGCTCATCTTCAGCTTATCATCAACCGTCTCTTCCCACAACTCACTTCCAACCATCCACATTTTGCGTTTTATGTGAATGTTCAATGAGCGTTCTATTCCAGATCACAGTGTTCAATGTGTGTTCCCTTTCTCATCAAATTGTTCATTAAATGTTCTAAGTCATATCAACGTACCAGATCGACATTTCATGTTCCAACCAGCTTACGGAAATCTTGTCTCAGATCAAGTAATTGATGGGTTAACACAAACTTCTTACATTTTTACTCAAGGGTCCCCCACTTTATTTCTACATGGTTACTCATAGGTCGCCCTTAAACCAGGGTCTGCCTCGACGGCCGGTGAGTATCCTTTTTCGTCTTTCCCAGGTCCGCGTGTCCAGGAGTCCGCCTGTGTCCCCTCAGGCATTCTCCCTTCCCCACTTCCCCAGGGTCTGCCTCGACGGCCGGTGAGTATCCTTTTTCGTCTTTCCCAGGTCCGCGTGTCCAGGAGTCCGCCTGTGTCCCCTCAGGCATTCTCCCTTCCCCACTTCCCCAGGGTCTGCCTCGACGGCCGGTGAGTATCCTTTTTCGTCTTTCCCAGGTCCGCGTGTCCAGGAGTCCGCCTGTGTCCCCTCAGGCATTCTCCCTTCCCCACTTCCCCAGGGTCTGCCTCGACGGCCGGTGAGTATCCTTTTTCGTCTCTCCCAGGTCCGCGTGTCCAGGAGTCCGCCTGTGTCCCCTCAGGCATTCTCCCTTCCCCACTTCCCCAGGGTCTGCCTCGACGGCCGACGGTCGGTGAGTATCCTTTTTCGTCTCTCCCAGGTCCGCGTGTCCAGGAGTCCGCCTGTGTCCCCTCAGGCATTCTCCCTTCCCCACTTCCCCAGGGTCTGCCTCGACGGCCGGTGAGTATCCTTTTTCGTCTCTCCCAGGTCCGCGTGTCCAGGAGTCCGCCTGTGTCCCCTCAGGCATCCTCCCTTCCCCACTTCCCCAGGGTCTGCCTCGACGGCCGGTGAGTGTCCTTTTTCGTCTCTCCCAGGTCCGCGTGTCCAGGAGTCCGCCTGTGTCCCCTCAGGCATCCTCCCTTCCCCACTTCCCCAGGGTCTGCCTCGACGGCCGGTGAGTGTCCTTTTTCGTCTCTCCCAGGTCCGCGTGTCCAGGAGTCCGCCTGTGTCCCCTCAGGCATCCTCCCTTCCCCACTTCCCCAGGGTCTGCCTCGACGGCCGGTGAGTGTCCTTTTTCGTCTCTCCCAGGTCCGCGTGTCCAGGAGTCCGCCTGTGTCCCCTCAGGCATCCTCCCTTCCCCACTTCCCCAGGGTCTGCCTCGACAACCAGTGAGTGTCCTTTTTCGTCTCTCCCAGGTCCGCGTGTCCAGGAGTCCGCCTGTGTCCCCTCAGGCATCCTCCCTTCCCCACTTCCCCAGGGTCTGCCTCGACAACCAGTGAGTGTCCTTTTTCGGAGTCCACCTGTGTGAAGGCCAGGTGCTCCCCCTTCCCCACTACCCCCACACCCCAACCTTGCACCCCCCCCCGGGTCCGTGGTTCCAGGAGTCCACCTGTGTGAAGGCCAGGTGCTCCCCCTTCCCCACTACCCTCACACCCCAACCTTGCACACACCCCATCCCGGGTCCGTGGTTCCAGGAGTTCACCTGTGCGAAGGCCAGGTGCTCCCCCTTCCCTACTTCCCCCACACCCCAACCTTGCACTCCCCCCCCCGGGTCCGTGGTTCCAGGAGTCCACCTGTGTGACGCCAGGTGCTCCCCCTTCCCCACTACCCCCACACCCCAACCTTGCACCCCCCCCGGGTCCGTGGTTCCAGGAGTTCACCTGTGCGAAGGCCAGGTGCTCCCCCTTCCCCACTTCCCCCACACCCCAACCTTGCACCCCCCCCCGGGTCCGTGGTTCCAGGAGTTCACCTGTGCGAAGGCCAGGTGCTCCCCCTTCCCCACTTCCCCCACACCCCAACCTTGCACCCCCCCCCGGGTCCGTGGTTCCAGGAGTTCACCTGTGCGAAGGCCAGGTGCTCCCCCTTCCCCACTTCCCCCACACCCCAACCTTGCACCCCCCCCGGGTCCGTGGTTCCAGGAGTTCACCTGTGCGAAGGCCAGGTGCTCCCCCTTCCCCACTTCCCCCACACCCCAACCTTGCACCCCCCCCGGGTCCGTGGTTCCAGGAGTTCACCTGTGCGAAGGCCAGGTGCTCCCCCTTCCCCACTTCCCCCACACCTTGCACTCCCCCCCCCGGGTCCGTGGTGGTTCCAGGTTCCAGGAGTTCACCTGTGCGAAGGCCAGGTGCTCCCCCTTCCCCACTTCCCCCACACCCCAACCTTTCACACCCCCTCCCCCCGGGGTCCGTGGTTCCAGGAGTCCACCTGTGTGACGCCAGTTGCTCCCCCTTCCCCACTACCCCCACACCCCAACCTTGCCCCCCCCCCGGGTCCGTGGTTCCAGGAGTTCACCTGTGCGAAGGCCAGGTGCTCCCCCTTCCCCACGTCCCCCACACCCTTACCTTGCACTTCCCCCACACCCCACCCCCGGGTCCGTGGTTCCAGGAGTTCACCTGTGCGAAGGCCAGGTGCTCCCCCTTCCCCACTTCGCCCACACCCCAACCTTGCACTCCCCCACACCCCCCCCCCCCCAGGGTCCGCGGTTCCAGGAGTCCACCTGTGTGAAGGCCAGGTGCTCCCCCCCCCTTCCCCACTTCCCCCACACCCCAACCTTGCACCCCCGCCGGGTCCACACCCCAACCTTGCACCCTCCCCCCCGGGTCCGTGGTTCCAGGAGTTCACCTGTGCGAAGGCCAGGTGCTCCCCCTTCCCCACTTCCCCCACACCCCCCCGGGTCCGTGGTTCCAGGAGTCCACCTGTGTGACGCCAGGTGCTCCCCCTTCCCTACTACCCCCACACCCCAACCTTGCACCCCCACCCCCGGGTCCGTGGTTCCAGGAGTTCACCTGTGCGAAGGCCAGGTGCTCCCCCTTCCCCACTACCCCCACACCCCAACCTTGCACCCCCCCCCGGGTCCGTGGTTCCAGGAGTTCACCTGTGCGAAGGCCAGGTGCTCCCCCTTCCCCACTTCCCCCACACCCCAACCTTGCACTCCCGCCCCCGGGTCCGTGGTTCCAGGAGTCCACCTGTGTGAAGGCCAGGTGCTCCCCCTTCCCCACTTGCCCCACACCCCAACCTTGCACCCCTTCCCTGGGTCCGTGGTTCCAGGAGTTCACCTGTGCGAAGGCCAGGTGCTCCCCCTTCCCCACTTCCCCCACACCCCAACCTTGCACCCCCCCCGGGTCCGTGGTTCCAGGAGTTCACCTGTGCGAAGGCCAGGTGCTCCCCCTTCCCCACTTCCCCCACACCCCAACCTTGCACCCCCCCCGGGTCCGTGGTTCCAGGAGTTCACCTGTGCGAAGGCCAGGTGCTCCCCCTTCCCCACTTCCCCCACACCCCAACCTTGCACCCCCCCCGGGTCCGTGGTTCCAGGAGTCCACCTGTGTGACGCCAGGTGCTCCCCCTTCCCCACTTCCCCCACACCCCAACCTTGCACCCCCCCCGGGTCCGTGGTTCCAGGAGTTCACCTGTGCGAAGGCCAGGTGCTCCCCCTTCCCCACTTCCCCCACACCCCAACCTTGCACTCCCCCCCCGGGTCCGTGGTTCCAGGAGTCCACCTGTGTGACGCCAGGTGCTCCCCCTTCCCCACTTCCCCCACACCCCAACCTTGCACACCCAAGGTCTGCCTCAACAACCAGTGAGTATCCTTTCCGTCTCTCCCAGGTCCGCGTGTCCAGGAGTCCATCTGTCCGCCTTCAGATATTCTCCCTTCCCCACTTCCCCAAGGTATCCTCGCCTTTCCCAGGTCCATGTGTCCAGGAATCCATCCGTGGGCCCCCGGATGTCTCCCCTTCCTCACTTCCCTTAGGATATCTTCCAGCCTCAGCCTTCCCCAGGTTATGTATCCCTCCGTGATCTAGCCAGATGAGAACGAGGCCTTGTTTAGCTGGTCTACGGTAGAGACTGTCCAGGTGGGTGGAATTACAGGAGGGGACACACAGAAACTGCGTCCTGTAAATACACCCACCAAGACAGTCTAGACCGTAGATCAGCCAGACGCAGCCAAGCTACCGTCCAGTTCGACCACCAAGGCCTGGTCACTCAGTGAAAATTTGGGAGTTCTATTTATATTACACAATTCATCAACATTAAATATAAGTTTCTTTTTGTGCTTAATAAGCAGCTTAAGTGCATTTGTGAATGTTTTGTTGTAATAACTGTAATAAGTATTAAACTTCG
This sequence comes from Cherax quadricarinatus, assembly GCF_038502225.1. NCBI lineage: Eukaryota > Metazoa > Arthropoda > Malacostraca > Decapoda > Parastacidae > Cherax > Cherax quadricarinatus. Next base: position 23,589 of record NW_027197843.1, read on the forward strand.
TGTTTTTATTTTGTTATTTGTCTTATGTATTTGGAAAACGATCAGTTACAAGCGCCGCTCACAATGTTAATAAGTCACTTTATCTGACTTTTTGGGTTATCCTGGGTAATTTACATATTCGTTAATATGTATGATAGATTGTGTAAGTGTTTTTACATGTACTTGTACCTAAGTAAACTTACTTAACTTACTCATACACTTGTTTTTACACTCACTTACGCATTTCCGTAAACGAAGCTTGTGTGTTCACCATCATTCATACACTCATAAAACTGCGCACATGAGCACACACACACACACACACACACACACACACACACACACACACACACACACACACACACGTACTCATATACAACAGGCCTAGTGTCTAATCGACATGTGCCTAGGACAAAATGGTAACTAACACACACACACACACACACACACACACACACACACACACACACACACACACACACACACACACACACACACACACACACACACACACACACACACACACACACACACACACACACACACACACACACACACACACACACACACACACACACACACACACACACACACATGTATAAAACACACTCACTGCCTCTTACGCTAATATGTATGTAATCACAAATACACACACACACACACACACACACACACACACACACACACACACACACACACACACACACACACACACACACACACACACACACACACACACACGTATGTACACAAATTTGTACCCGTCCATATATGCACTCTAACTCACGGTTGTTAAAATTATGTTTGTCTTTTAAAAATAAAATCGAAAACTTGGAAGTAGAAGAAATCAGTCTACCTAAATGTTGGGTAAATCAGAAACTTTATATATTTCAATATTGTGATGAATAATGTTGGTTTCCGGTATTTTAAGACATCCATTATGAAAGGTGTGAAAAGTTACTAGTTTTAGACACTTGTGGGTCAGAGTGGGTATGATAGGACTTATGAGGCCAATAAGCAATAATGCCGGCGATAAATGGTATAAAATACCGACACGATGGAAAAATAAATACAAATCCAGTACAATGCGATGCTTTACTGACTACGTTTCTACGACACAGAGGGTGAAACGTAGTCAATAAAGGATTGCATTATACTGCATTTGTAGCTATTGTAGTTTAAAATCCGGGGCCAGGAGCTGCGACTCTCTCTCTCCAAACACAACTCTGTGAGAACTGGGGTGAGCACACACACCTCGGGGAACATCAATTCACAAGGCTGGTGCAGGAAGCAGTTGCATTCTAGGAGGACTTAATACCGCTTCGTGATTAATTATTCAGAAGTAATTTTCGGCTCATTTTCCCTCATCTGGAAGTGTTGTATTATTTAGATAGCCACATCGAGGCCATTTTCACGGTTGCCCTAGCAACGAGGTAGTACAGGGAATTGCCAGCAGCAATTGGCCAGATTCCTCGATCCCCCTTAGAGCACAGAATGACGAGCAGAAAAGAAAACAAGTGTAATTACCTCGGGGACATGCACGCAAACGCTGGAACATCAGGCTCTGTTGCATCTCGGCAACAGAGATGCAACAGAGCTGCTTGTTAGTTCACGTTGAAAAGACACGGCAAACTTCTGGCTGCAACGCCTGGAAGCCACCAGCAGTAGCTGCTCGTTTGGTGCTTCTTGCGGTCAGTGGCTATCCCCTGCTCTGTGAGAATCAAAAGCTTCAAGACCCGTAGTCACTCCACCTGCGTTGACGGAAGACAACTTTATACAAAGCACATAGCCAGAATATCTGTTGACCAGTGTATCCTTAACTGTGCTGAAAATGTTCCTCATTTGGGAATCAGAAACATTTGGGAATCAGAAAGCAGAAAATTAACGTTAAACAATGTAATGGTATAGAAAACCGACGTTGAAGAATGAGACGCTTTTACAGTCAGTTGCTTCTTCAGTCTAATACAGAGAAGATCGGTTTAAGATGAGGAAAAGAATGAGGTAATGGGTCTCTCAGCCTGGAGTCAATGTTTTCCATCAATAATGGACTGAACACAACTCTAGGCTGAGGGACTGATTACCTCATTCTCCTCATCTTTCACCATTCTTCTCTGTATTGGACTGAAGAAGCCACTGGCTGGCGAAACGTTTCCTCAATAAGAGTCTCAAATGCTGTAAAAGCGTCTCATTCTTCAACCTCGGTTTTCTATACCATTACATTGTTTAACGTTATTTTTTTTGCTTTCTGATTCCCAAATGATGAACATTCCCTGTCCTCTTCAATCCTAAGCCCGTTTCTTGCACTCTGTTTTCAGCAAAATTCTTGGTTGACATTATTTATGCTGAGTTGCGTTAGGTTAGGCTAGATTACATGTGGTTAAGTTAGATTATCATTAACAAAACGTACCAAATTATAATGTATCATAAAGCCAAAATATGCAATAACACATAATACTGTATACTATACTGCATACGGTAGTCTACAGTCAGACAATTGTATCCTTTCAGTGTCACAGTCACTTATCTAAGTAAAAGTAATGTATTGACTTTGATTAGGAGGACAAAATGTCTTTAATCCAGCCATAGTGCCGGCACCACTGAACAGGTCGCCATCTGACAGTCAGTCCTTAGCCTTGCCATAGCGCCAGCATCACTGAACAGGTCTTCATCTGACAGTCATGCCTCAATCCCGCCGTAATGCCAGTACTGCTGAATGAATCAGTCTATGGTAAAGATCTGCTTCAGGTGAGTTTCCTTTGGTGACTAAATGAAGACCATCAAAGCACCCATGTAAGCTATTAATATTTAGGCTTCTGACTCACGAGATTTAAACACGACTGCGAACAAACCACGGAACGGGTGAGTCCTAAAACGTTATGGGTTCAAGTTTCATGCGTTCCGTGATTTGTGCTCCTAAATGATACCCATCTGGTGGTGTTATCGGTTGAGATATTGTTCGTCGTGGCTCTTCATTGACTGGAAGGTTAATCAGGCTGTTTGTGCCCGTGGCACACAGTTCATTGCAGTCAAAACCCGTTCGTTTACCAGGAACTGCTTGAAATAATTATCTTTTCTGGATGACAGGTGTGTGTACGTGATATTTGGAAACTCTTAGTGGATTCACGAAATCTTGATGACGCGATTGCAAACAAACCATACCACGGATGGGGCTTGAACCCGTTATATGATAGGGAAACCCGTCAAGGAGACAAAATATAACAGAGAAACTAATCCATGGCCATGCAATATGGCAGTGAAACCAGTCAATGGCGATGGAATAGGACAGGGAAAGCCATCCAGGGCGACTGAATATGACAGATAAACCCGTCCATGGCGACGATATTTCACAGGGAACCTGTCCAGTGTGATAAAATATGACAGGCAAACCTGTCAAGCCCGATGAAATATGGCAGCGAAATCCGTTCAGGGCGACGAAATATATAAGGGCGTAAAGGGAGACGGAATAAGACGAAATAAGACAAGGAAACACGTCGAGGGAGATGAAATATCACAGGTAAACCCGTCCAGGACGAGGAAAAATGTCAGGGATACCCGTCCAGGGCGACGAAATTTGACATGTAAACCAGTCCAGGACGACGAAATGTGACAGGGAAACCCATCCAGAGTGACGAAATATGACAGGGGAACCCGAACTGGGAGACGAAATATGACAGAAATTCATCCAGGGCGACCAAATATGAGAGGATGAAACGTCAAGGGAGAAAAAATGACAGAAATCTGTCTATTGCTTAAAAATATGACAGTGAAACCCGTCCAGGGCAACGAAATATTACAGAGAAACCCATTCAGGGCTACGAAATATCACAATGAAACCCGTCGAGGGAGATGAAATATCACAGGTAAACCCGTCCAGGACGATGAAAAATGACAGGGATACCCGTCCAGGGTGATGGAATGTGAAGCTCAAATACGTCCATAACGAAGAAATATGAAAGAGAAACTCGTCTTGGGCAACGAAATTTGAGAGCGAAACCTGTCCAGGGCGACGAAATATGACAGGAAAACCTGTCCAGGACGATGAAATATGAGAGGGAAACCCGTCTAGGGCGACGAAATATGAGAGTGAAACCCGTCCAGGGCAACGTAAGCAAGCAAACAAGTTTAGGTAAGATCCCAGTGGGATGAGCGGGGAAGATGGGACAGATGAAGAATAGCTCTGGAGAGGAGTGTTTTTAGTAAGAGAAATAGAGCCAGGGCTTAACCCAACAGCTAAGGCGATCGTGGGGCAGACTTGAGAACAGGAATAGCAGGGACTGTTGCATTGAACTTGTTGTAGTTGAAGTCTTGAATCTTGAGTAGCTGGCAGCAGGCTAGGTCACATCAGAGGGTAGAACACATATGGGAGTTATAGGAGTAACTGAGGAGGCAGGTTAGCAATGGAGCCATTTTCAAACTTTTTGAAGCTGCTTCTAGATAGGTGGTATAATTTAGCCTTGTTGCTGAAGGTGAAACGTAGAGGCTTGATGAACTCAAGAACTTGGGTGAGTGTGAAGTGAAGCGGTGATTCACATGCATACTTGACTGTTCCAGCACCGAGGCTTTTGTAGAGTTCAGTACAGGTCATGGTGTCAGTATTTGAAGGAGAAGTGTAAAAGGTAAGGTTTTCCCATGAGGGTTTACTGGAGTCGTCGTTATCTTCCTCTTCTGGAGTGGATTCACTGGGAGAATCTACAATGGTGGTAGCAGGTGACTGAGGGTCGACAGGAGCAGCTGTGAGGTGTAATGGTTGTGTAACAGCAGGCTGGGAGAGGTGGGAGGCGGTGGTTGAGGCAACTTGATCAACGTTGTCAGCGGTGGAAGTGGTTATAGAAGTTACAGGAGCAGTTGCTTGGGCAGGAGACAGGTCTGTAGGTGCAGTAAAGTTCAGGACGTTGGGAAGGATCTTGAGGATGTCTGCTGAAGGTGTGGAGTCCGGAAAATTGAAGGCAGGCATGTTGTTCAGACGGAATAGTTCGTTAATAGTGGTGTTGAAAGTGCCGGGGCTTGCTGCGTTTGCAAGGTGTGCATACACCATGCAGTACAGCACCTTGGAAGGAGCACCGTCTGGGAGTGGAGAGAGGGAGTTGCTGGGCGATGGTGCCTGTAGATTAGCGTGTAGAGTCTTGATGGCGTCGGTTTGTGGTTTGGTTATTGCAGCATATGTCGGTGAATTGGAGGTTTTCTTCAGAACTTTAGTTTTCTTCAATATGATTTCTTTCCTGAGTGGGCACTTAGCTGCAAGGGTATGATGATTACCCTTGCAGTTAAGACATGTTGGTGTTGTAGTAATGGTGCAGGATCTGAAATCGTGTCCATCATTCCCACATTTTGAACAAAACTTCTTATTCTTGATGGGGCAGTCCTTGGTGGTGTGATTATAGGAGTAGCAGGTCCAGCAGTGGGAGATGTATGTGAAACGTTCTTGTTCTATATGACTTGGGTGAATGTGGTAATATGAGATGGCCAGACCGTCAGAGAGAGCTTGGGCAGCCATGGAGATGTCTGAGAATGTAATCTTTAGCATTGATGTGGCGTTGGGGATCTTGGAGATGCTGTCTACCGAGGCCCACGTGTTTTGTTCCTCAATAGATGTCTTCAGTGCTTCAGTAGAGAGAGAGGTGACGATATTGTCAAGTCTTTTCACAAAGACCGAACGTTTCGACTTCAAGAATGGAGACGGGGATAGAGTGAATTGTTGTGTTTGTAGGGTCCTGATTGAAGAGTCGTCCATTAGTTTTAGTGCTTCCGTGTCATCTGTGCAGACGACAATGAAGGAGTCTTTCAGAGAGTGGATTACCGTAAATTTGACCTGCAGGCAGGTCCTAACGACGGTAGCTAAAGCTAACTTCGAGGAGTCATTTATTGCACCATTCACAGGCTTGATTTTCACACGATTCGACAGCATTGTGAAAAGGATATCACGTTTGTAGAATATAAATTCTACACCCCGACAGGGTCGAAGAGAGGCTTCTTGCGGTGTAGAGCAACTGTATGAGGAAACCTGTCAGGAGCGACAAAATAAGACAGGAAAAACATCCATGGCGATAAAATATGACAGCGAAAGCAGTCATGGGCGATGGAATAGACAGGGAAAGCCATCCAGGGCGACTGAATATGACAGAGATACCCGTTCATGGCGACGATATTTGACATGGAACATGTCTAATGTGATGTAATATGACAGGGAAACTCGTCCAGGGCAACGAAAAATGACAGGAAAACCCCCCAGGGCGACGAAATATATTATAGAAACCCGTACAGGGCGACGATATATGACAGGGAAACTAATCCTAGGTGATGAAATATGACAGCGAAAGTAGTAAGGGCGATAGAATAAGACAAGGAAAGCCGTCCAGGGTGACTGAATTTGACAGAGAAACCCGTCCAGGGTGACGAAATATGACAGGGAAAGCCGTCCTGGGCGAAGAAATATGTCAGGGAAACCCGCCTAGATCTATGGAATATGACGGGTTTTTTTTTTTTTTATTATCACACCGGCCGATTCCCACCAAGGCAGGGTGGCCCGAAAAAGAAAAACTTTCACCATCATTCACTCCATCACTGTCTTGCCAGAAGGGTGCTTTACACTACAGTTTTTAAACTGCAACATTAACACCCCTCCTTCAGAGTGCAGGCACTGTACTTCCCATCTCCAGGACTCAAGTCCGGCCTGCCGGTTTCCCTGAATCCCTTCATAAATGTTACTTTGCTCACACTCCAACAGCACGTCAAGTATTAAAAACCATTTGTCTCCATTCACTCCTATCAAACACGCTCACGCATGCCTGCTGGAAGTCCAAGCCCCTCGCACACAAAACCTCCTTTACCCCCTCCCTCCAACCCTTCCTAGGCCGACCCCTACCCCGCCTTCCTTCCACTACAGACTGATACACTCTTGAAGTCATTCTGTTTCGCTCCATTCTCTCTACATGTCCGAACCACCTCAACAACCCTTCCTCAGCCCTCTGGACAACAGTTTTGGTAATCCCGCACCTCCTCCTAACTTCCAAACTACGAATTCTCTGCATTATATTCACACCACACATTGCCCTCAGACATGACATCTCCACTGCCTCCAGCCTTCTCCTCGCTGCAACATTCATCACCCACGCTTCACACCCATATAAGAGCGTTGGTAAAACTATACTCTCATACATTCCCCTCTTTGCCTCCAAGGACAAAGTTCTTTGTCTCCACAGACTCCTAAGTGCACCACTCACTCTTTTTCCCTCATCAATTCTATGATTCACCTCATCTTTCATAGACCCATCCGCTGACACGTCCACTCCCAAATATCTGAATACGTTCACCTCCTCCATACTCTCTCCCTCCAATCTGATATTCAATCTTTCATCACCTAATCTTTTTGTTATCCTCATAACCTTACTCTTTCCTGTATTCACCTTTAATTTTCTTCTTTTGCACACCCTACCAAATTCATCCACCAATCTCTGCAACTTCTCTTCAGAATCTCCCAAGAGCACAGTGTCATCAGCAAAGAGCAGCTGTGACAACTCCCACTTTGTGTGTGATTCTTTATCTTTTAACTCCACGCCTCTTGCCAAGACCCTCGCATTTACTTCTCTTACAACCCCATCTATAAATATATTAAACAACCACGGTGACATCACACATCCTTGTCTAAGGCCTACTTTTACTGGGAAAAAATTTCCTTCTTTCCTACATACTCTAACTTGAGCCTCACTATCCTCGTAAAAACTCTTCACTGCTTTCAGTAACCTACCTCCTACACCATACACTTGCAACATCTGCCACATTGCCCCCCTATCCACCCTGTCATACGCCTTTTCCAAATCCATAAATGCCACAAAGACCTCTTTAGCCTTATCTAAATACTGTTCACTTATATGTTTCACTGTAAACACCTGGTCCACACACCCCCTACCTTTCCTAAAGCCTCCTTGTTCATCTGCTATCCTATTCTCCGTCTTACTCTTAATTCTTTCAATTATAACTCTACCATACACTTTACCAGGTACACTCAACAGACTTATCCCCCTATAATTTTTGCACTCTCTTTTATCCCCTTTGCCTTTATACAAAGGAACTATGCATGCTCTCTGCCAATCCCTAGGTACCTTACCCTCTTCCATACATTTATTAAATAATTGCACCAACCACTCCAAAACTATATCCCCACCTGCTTTTAACATTTCTATCTTTATCCCATCAATCCCGGCTGCCTTACCCCCTTTCATTTTACCTACTGCCTCACGAACTTCCCCCACACTCACAACTGGCTCTTCCTCACTCCTACAAGATGTTATTCCTCCTTGCCCTATACACGAAATCACAGCTTCCCTATCTTCATCAACATTTAACAATTCCTCAAAATATTCCTTCCATCTTCCCAATACCTCTAACTCTCCATTTAATAACTCTCCTCTCCTATTTTTAACTGACAAATCCATTTGTTCTCTAGGCTTTCTTAACTTGTTAATCTCACTCCAAAACTTTTTCTTATTTTCAACGAAATTTGTTGATAACATCTCACCCACTCTCTCATTTGCTCTCTTTTTACATTGCTTCACCACTCTCTTAACTTCTCTCTTTTTCTCCATATACTCTTCCCTCCTTGCATCACTTCTACTTTGTAAAAACTTCTCATATGCTAACTTTTTCTCCCTTACTACTCTCTTTACATCATCATTCCACCAATCGCTCCTCTTCCCTCCTGCACCCACTTTCCTGTAACCACAAACTTCTGCTGAACACTCTAACACTACATTTTTAAACCTACCCCATACCTCTTCGACCCCATTGCCTATGCTCTCATTAGCCCATCTATCCTCCAATAGCTGTTTATATCTTACCCTAACTGCCTCCTCTTTTAGTTTATAAACCTTCACCTCTCTCTTCCCTGATGCTTCTATTCTCCTTGTATCCCATCTACCTTTTACTCTCAGTGTAGCTACAACTAGAAAGTGATCTGATATATCTGTGGCCCCTCTATAAACATGTACATCCTGAAGTCTACTCAACAGTCTTTTATCTACCAATACATAATCCAACAAACTACTGTCATTTCGCCCTACATCATATCGTGTATACTTATTTATCCTCTTTTTCTTAAAATATGTATTACCTATAACTAAACCCCTTTCTATACAAAGTTCAATCAAAGGGCTCCCAGTATCATTTACACCTGGCACCCCAAACTTACCTACCACACCCTCTCTAAAAGTTTCTCCTACTTTAGCATTCAAGTCCCCTACCACAATTACTCTCTCACTTGGTTCAAAGGCTCCTATACATTCACTTAACATCTCCCAAAATCTCTCTCTCTCCTCTGCATTCCTCTCTTCTCCAGGTGCATACACGCTTATTATGACCCACTTCTCGCATCCAACCTTTACTTTAATCCACATAATTCTTGAATTTACACATTCATATTCTCTTTTCTCCTTCCATAACTGATCATTTAACATTACTGCTACCCCTTCCTTTGCTCTAACTCTCTCAGATACTCCAGATTTAATCCCATTTATTTCCCCCCACTGAAACTCTCCTACCCCCTTCAGCTTTGTTTCGCTTAGGGCCAGGACATCCAACTTCTTTTCATTCATAACATCAGCAATCATCTGTTTCTTGTCATCCGCACTACATCCACGCACATTTAAGCAACCCAGTTTTATAAAGTTTTTCTTCTTCTCTTTTTTAGTAATTGTATACAGGAGAAGGGGTTACTAGCCCATTGCTCCCGGCATTTTAGTCGCCTCATACGACACGCATGGCTTACGGAGGAAAGATTCTTTTCCACTTCCCCATGGACAATAGAAGAAATAAAAAAGAACAAGAGCTATTTAGAAAAAGGAGAAAAACCTAGATGTATGTATATATATATATGCATGTGCGTGTCTGTGAAGTGTGACCAAAGTGTAAGTAGGAGTAGCAAGATATCCCTGTTATCTTAGCGTGTTTATGAGACAGAAAAAGAAACCAGCAATCCTGGGTGGTTGCTGTCTACCAACCTACTACAATTTACTTAATGAAATTGGGAAATTTAAACTTATATAAAATCAATGACAAACTGTGTTTTAATAAAGTTCATCAATGATAAAAGTTAAACGCATCAAAAAAATCAATCTGGAGTAACTGATCTGATTCCAAGTTTTTAAACTTTTATTAAAATTTCTAATTTTTATTTATTCAAAGTAAACAAATGTGTTATTATGTTTATTATACAATATATTGTTATTAATAATGTGAAGACAATCAGAAGGAACATTCATTAGTTATTGAAGGAAAAGTGAATATCATTATTCAGTCAATAAAACTGATAAACCAGGATTTACGTCAACCAAAACAGTGTGAGCCGTTTGGTCGGAAAACCAAACCATTGGTAAAAATTTGAAGCCGATCTGATGAGTCATTCTATAGTATTTCACAGACTCCGAAGATTCCAATTTTTATATTATTAACAATTTTATTACAACGACAAATTTCTCTGCAGGTAAAGCGAAGTAATAAGTAATTTCCTCGACTTAACTTTCTTCGGAAGTTCATGCCACTCCTTAACTCTCTTCCGGAGCTCTTGCCACTCCTTAACTCTCTTCCGGAGCTCTTGCCACTCCTTAACTCTCTTCCGGAGCTCTTGCCGCTCCTCAACTCTCTTCCGGAGCTCTTGCCACTCCTTAACTCTCTTCCGGAGCTCTTGCCACTCCTCAACTCTCTTCCGGAGCTCTTGCCACTCCTTAACTCTCTTCCGGAGCTCTTGCCGCTCCTTAACTCTCTTCCGGAGCTCTTGCCACTCCTTAACTCTCTTCCGGAGCTCTTGCCACTCCTCAACTCTCTTCCGGAGCTCTTGCCACTCCTCAACTCTCTTCCGGAGCTCTTGCCACTCCTTAACTCTCTTCCGGAGCTCTTGCCGCTCCTCAACTCTCTTCCGGAGCTCTTGCCACTCCTCAACTCTCTTCCGGAGCTCTTGCCACTCCTCAACTCTCTTCCGGAGCTCTTGCCACTCCTTAACTCTCTTCCGGAGCTCTTGCCGCTCCTCAACTCTCTTCCGGAGCTCTTGCCACTCCTCAACTCTCTTCCGGAGCTCTTGCCACTCCTTAACTCTCTTCCGGAGCTCTTGCCACTCCTCAACTCTCTTCCGGAGCTCTTGCCACTCCTCAACTCTCTTCCGGAGCTCTTGCCGCTCCTCAACTCTCTTCCGGAGCTCTTGCCACTCCTTAACTCTCTTCCGGAGCTCTTGCCGCTCCTCAACTCTCTTCCGGAGCTCTTGCCACTCCTCAACTCTCTTCCGGAGCTCTTGCCACTCCTCAACTCTCTTCCGGAGCTCTTGCCGCTCCTCAACTCTCTTCCGGAGCTCTTGCCGCTCCTCAACTCTCTTCCGGAGCTCTTGCCACTCCTTAACTCTCTTCCGGAGCTCTTGCCACTCCTCAACTCTCTTCCGGAGCTCTTGCCACTCCTTAACTCTCTTCCGGAGCTCTTGCCGCTCCTCAACTCTCTTCCGGAGCTCTTGCCACTCCTCAACTCTCTTCCGGAGCTCTTGCCGCTCCTCAACTCTCTTCCGGAGCTCTTGCCACTCCTCAACTCTCTTCCGGAGCTCTTGCCACTCAACTCTCTTCCGGAGCTCTTGCCACTCCTCAACTCTCTTCCGGAGCTCTTGCCACTCCTTAACTCTCTTCCGGAGCTCTTGCCACTCCTTAACTCTCTTCCGGAGCTCTTGCCACTCCTTAACTCTCTTCCGGAGCTCTTGCCACTCCTCAACTCTCTTCCGGAGCTCTTGCCACTCCTCAACTCTCTTCCGGAGCTCTTGCCACTCCTCAACTCTCTTCCGGAGCTCTTGCCACTCCTCAACTCTCTTCCGGAGCTCTTGCCACTCCTCAACTCTCTTCCGGAGCTCTTGCCACTCCTCAACTCTCTTCCGGAGCTCTTGCCACTCCTTAACTCTCTTCCGGAGCTCTTGCCACTCCTCAACTCTCTTCCGGAGCTCTTGCCACTCCTCAACTCTCTTCCGGAGCTCTTGCCACTCCTCAACTCTCTTCCGGAGCTCTTGCCACTCCTTAACTCTCTTCCGGAGCTCTTGCCACTCCTTAACTCTCTTCCGGAGCTCTTGCCACTCCTCAACTCTCTTCCGGAGCTCTTGCCACTCCTCAACTCTCTTCCGGAGCTCTTGCCACTCCTCAACTCTCTTCCGGAGCTCTTGCCACTCCTTAACTCTCTTCCGGAGCTCTTGCCACTCCTCAACTCTCTTCCGGAGCTCTTGCCACTCCTCAACTCTCTTCCGGAGCTCTTGCCACTCCTCAACTCTCTTCCGGAGCTCTTGCCGCTCCTTAACTCTCTTCCGGAGCTCTTGCCGCTCCTCAACTCTCTTCCGGAGCTCTTGCCACTCCTCAACTCTCTTCCGGAGCTCTTGCCACTCCTCAACTCTCTTCCGGAGCTCTTGCCACTCCTCAACTCTCTTCCGGAGCTCTTGCCACTCCTCCTCAACTCTCTTCCGGAGCTCTTGCCACTCCTCAACTCTCTTCCGGAGCTCTTGCCACTCCTCAACTCTCTTCCGGAGCTCTTGCCACTCCTCAACTCTCTTCCGGAGCTCTTGCCACTCCTCAACTCTCTTCCGGAGCTCTTGCCACTCCTCAACTCTCTTCCGGAGCTCTTGCCGCTCCTCAACTCTCTTCCGGAGCTCTTGCCACTCCTCAACTCTCTTCCGGAGCTCTTGCCACTCCTTCCGGAACTCAACTCTCTTCCGGAGCTCTTGCCCTCCTCAACTCTCTTCCGGAGCTCTTGCCACTCCTCAACTCTCTTCCGGAGCTCTTGCCACTCCTCAACTCTCTTCCGGAGCTCTTGCCGCTCCTCAACTCTCTTCCGGAGCTCTTGCCACTCCTCAACTCTCTTCCGGAGCTCTTGCCACTCCTTAACTCTCTTCCGGAGCTCTTGCCGCTCCTCAACTCTCTTCCGGAGCTCTTGCCGCTCCTCAACTCTCTTCCGGAGCTCTTGCCACTCCTTAACTCTCTTCCGGAGCTCTTGCCACTCCTCAACTCTCTTCCGGAGCTCTTGCCACTCCTCAACTCTCTTCCGGAGCTCTTGCCACTCCTTAACTCTCTTCCGGAGCTCTTGCCGCTCCTCAACTCTCTTCCGGAGCTCTTGCCACTCCTCAACTCTCTTCCGGAGCTCTTGCCACTCCTCAACTCTCTTCCGGAGCTCTTGCCACTCCTCAACTCTCTTCCGGAGCTCTTGCCACTCCTTAACTCTCTTCCGGAGCTCTTGCCACTCCTCAACTCTCTTCCGGAGCTCTTGCCACTCCTCAACTCTCTTCCGGAGCTCTTGCCACTCCTCAACTCTCTTCCGGAGCTCTTGCCACTCCTTAACTCTCTTCCGGAGCTCTTGCCACTCCTCAACTCTCTTCCGGAGCTCTTGCCACTCCTCAACTCTCTTCCGGAGCTCTTGCCGCTCCTCAACTCTCTTCCGGAGCTCTTGCCGCTCCTCAACTCTCTTCCGGAGCTCTTGCCACTCCTCAACTCTCTTCCGGAGCTCTTGCCACTCCTCAACTCTCTTCCGGAGCTCTTGCCACTCCTCAACTCTCTTCCGGAGCTCTTGCCACTCCTCAACTCTCTTCCGGAGCTCTTGCCACTCCTCAACTCTCTTCCGGAGCTCTTGCCACTCCTCAACTCTCTTCCGGAGCTCTTGCCACTCCTCAACTCTCTTCCGGAGCTCTTGCCGCTCCTCAACTCTCTTCCGGAGCTCTTGCCACTCCTCAACTCTCTTCCGGAGCTCTTGCCACTCCTCAACTCTCTTCCGGAGCTCTTGCCACTCCTCAACTCTCTTCCGGAGCTCTTGCCACTCCTCAACTCTCTTCCGGAGCTCTTGCCACTCCTCAACTCTCTTCCGGAGCTCTTGCCACTCCTCAACTCTCTTCCGGAGCTCTTGCCACTCCTCAACTCTCTTCCGGAGCTCTTGCCACTCCTCAACTCTCTTCCGGAGCTCTTGCCACTCCTCAACTCTCTTCCGGAGCTCTTGCCACTCCTCAACTCTCTTCCGGAGCTCTTGCCACTCCTCAACTCTCTTCCGGAGCTCTTGCCACTCCTCAACTCTCTTCCGGAGCTCTTGCCACTCCTCAACTCTCTTCCGGAGCTCTTGCCACTCCTCAACTCTCTTCCGGAGCTCTTGCCACTCCTCAACTCTCTTCCGGAGCTCTTGCCACTCCTCAACTCTCTTCCGGAGCTCTTGCCACTCCTCAACTCTCTTCCGGAGCTCTTGCCACTCCTCAACTCTCTTCCGGAGCTCTTGCCACTCCTCAACTCTCTTCCGGAGCTCTTGCCACTCCTCAACTCTCTTCCGGAGCTCTTGCTACTCCTCAACTCTCTTCCGTAGCTCTTGCCACTCCTCAACTCTCTTCCGGAGCTCTTGCCACTGCTCAACTCTCTTCCGGAGCTCTTGCCACTCCTCAACTCTCTTCCGGAGCTCTTGCCACTCCTCAACTCTCTTCCGGAGCTCTTGCCACTCCTCAACTCTCTTCCGGAGCTCTTGCCACTCCTCAACTCTCTTCCGGAGCTCTTGCCACTCCTCAACTCTCTTCCGGAGCTCTTGCCACTCCTCAACTCTCTTCCGGAGCTCTTGCCACTCCTCAACTCTCTTCCGGAGCTCTTGCCACTCCTCAACTCTCTTCCGGAGCTCTTGCCACTCCTCAACTCTCTTCCGGAGCTCTTGCCACTCCTCAACTCTCTTCCGGAGCTCTTGCCACTCCTCAACTCTCTTCCGGACTCCTAACTTCTTCCGGAGCTCTTGCCACTCCTCAACTCTCTTCCGGAGCTCTTGCCACTCCTCAACTCTCTTCCGGAGCTCTTGCCACTCCTCAACTCTCTTCCGGAGCTCTTGCCACTCCTCAACTCTCTTCCGGAGCTCTTGCCACTCCTCAACTCTCTTCCGGAGCTCTTGCCACTCCTCAACTCTCTTCCGGAGCTCTTGCCACTCCTCAACTTTCTTCCGGAGCTCTTGCCACTCCTCAACTCTCTTCCGGAGCTCTTGCCACTCCTCAACTCTCTTCCGGAGCTCTTGCCACTCCTCAACTCTCTTCCGGAGCTCTTGCCACTCCTCAACTTTCTTCCGGAGCTCTTGCCACTCCTCAACTTTCTTCCGGAGCTCTTGCCGCTCCTCAGCTCTCTTCCGGAGCTCTTGCCTCTCCTCAACTCTCTTCCGGCGCTCTTGCCACTCAACTCTCTTCCGGAGCTCTTGCCGCTCCTCAACTCTCTTTTGGAGCTCTTGCCACTCCTCAACTCTCTTCCGGAGCTCTTGCCACTCCTCAACTCTCTTCCGGAGCTCTTGCCACTCCTCAACTCTCTTCCGGAGCTCTTGCCACTCCTCAACTCTCTTCCGGAGCTCTTGCCACTCCTCAACTCTCTTCCGGAGCTCTTGCCACTCCTCAACTCTCTTCCGGAGCTCTTGCCACTCCTCAACTCTCTTCCGGAGCTCTTGCCACTCCTCAACTCTCTTCCGGAGCTCTTGCCACTCCTCAACTCTCTTCCGGAGCTCTTGCCACTCCTCAACTCTCTTCCGGAGCTCTTGCCACTCCTCAACTCTCTTCCGGAGCTCTTGCCACTCCTCAACTCTCTTCCGGAGCTCTTGCCACTCCTCAACTCTCTTCCGGAGCTCTTGCCACTCCTCAACTCTCTTCCGGAGCTCTTGCCACTCCTCAACTCTCTTCCGGAGCTCTTGCCACTCCTCAACTCTCTTCCGGAGCTCTTGCCGCTCCTCAACTCTCTTCCGGAGCTCTTGCCACTCCTCAACTCTCTTCCGGAGCTCTTGCCACTCCTCAACTTTCTTCCAGAGCTCTTGCCACTCCTCAACTCTCTTCCGGAGCTCTTGCCACTCCTCAACTTTCTTCCAGAACTCTTGCCACTCCTCAACTTTCTTCCGGAGCTCTTGCCACTCCTCAACTTTCTTCCGGAGCTCTTGCCACTCCTCAACTCTCTTCCGGAGCTCTTGCCACTCCTCAACTCTCTTCCGGAGCTCTTGCCACTCCTCAACTTTCTTCCGGAGCTCTTGCCACTCCTCAACTCTCTTCCGGAGCTCTTGCCACTCCTCAACTCTCTTCCGGAGCTCTTGCCACTCCTCAACTCTCTTCAGGAGCTCTTGCCACTCCTCAACTTTCTTCCGGAGCTCTTGCCACTCCTCAACTCAACTCTTCCGGAGCTCTTGCCACTCCTCAACTTTCTTCCGGACACTCTCAACTTTCTTCCAGCTCTTGACACTCTCACTCCTCAACTCTTGCCACTCCTCAACTCTCTTCCGGAGCTCTTGCCACTCCTCAACTTTCTTCCGGAGCTCTTGCCACTTCTCAACTTTCTTCCGGAGCTCTTGCCACTCATCAACTCTCTTCCGGAGCTCTTGCCACTCATCAACTTTCTTCCAGAGCTCTTGCCACTCCTCAACTTTCTTCCAGAGCTCTTGCCACTCCTCAACTTTCTTCCAGAGCTCTTGCCACTCCTCAACTTTCTTCCGGAGCTCTTGCCACTCCTCAACTTTCTTCCGGAGCTCTTGCCACTCCTCAACTTTCTTCCGGAGCTCTTGCCACTCCTCAACTCTCTTCCAGAGCTCTTGCCACTCCTCAACTTTCTTCCGGAGCTCTTGCCACTCCTCAACTCTCTTCCGGAGCTCTTGCCACTCCTCAACTTTCTTCCGGAGCTCTTGCCACTCAACTTTCTTCCGGAGCTCTTGCCACTCCTCAACTTTCTTCCAGAGCTATTGCCACTCCTCAACTTTCTTCCAGAGCTATTGCCACTCCTCAACTTTCTTCCGGAGCTCTTGCCACTCCCCAACTTTCTTCCAGAACACTTGCCACTCTCAACTTTCTTCCAGAACTCTTGACACTCTCAACTTTCTTCCAGAACTCTTGAACTCTTGACACTCTCAACTTTCTTCCAGAACTCTTGCCACTCTCAACTTTCTTCCAGAACTCTTGCCACTCTCAACTTTCTTCCAGAACTCTTGACACTCTCAACTTTCTTCCAGAACTCTTGCCACTCTCAACTTTCTTCCAGAACTCTTGACACTCTCAACTTTCTTCCAGAACTCTTGCCACTCTCAACTTTCTTCCAGAACTCTTGCCACTCTGACACTCTCAACTTTCTTCAACTTTCTTCCAGAACTCTTGACACTCTCAACTTTCTTCCAGAACTCTTGACACTCTCAACTTTCTTCCAGAACTCTTGACACTCTCAACTTTCTTCCAGAACTCTTGACACTCTCAACTTTCTTCCAGAACTCTTGAACTCTTGCCAATCCTCAAATACTTTATTTCTAAAAAAAAAAATACTTTTGGTTTCCTTTTTTATGTTATTTTTCTCATCACTTCTGCAACGTAAGTCTAAGATTTTATTTGATTTATGAATCACAACAACTTTTAAAAAAAATTTAACCAAGTAAAAAAAGTTTACCTGGAGTTTACCTGGAGAGAGTTTCGGGGGTCAACGCCCCCGCGGCCCGGTCTGTGACCAGGCCTCCTGGTGGATCAGCGCCTGATCAACCAGGCTGTTGCTGCTGGCTGCACGCAAACCAACGTACGAGCCACAGCCCGGCTGATCAGGAACTGCCTTTAGGTGCTTGTCCAGTGCCAGCTTGAAGACTGCCAGGGGTCTGTTGGTAATCCCCCTTATGTGTGCTGGGAGGCAGTTGAACAGTCTCGGTCCCCTGACACTTATTGTATGGTCTCTTAACGTGCTAGTGACACCCCTGCTTTTCATTGGGGGGATGGTGCATCGTCTGCCAAGTCTTTTGCTTTCGTAGTGAGTGATTTTCGTGTGCAAGTTCGGTACTAGTCCCTCTAGGATTTTCCAGGTGTATATAATCATGTATCTCTCCCTCCTGCGTTCCAGGGAATACAGGTTTAGAAACCTCAAGCGCTCCCAGTAATTGAGGTGTTTTATCTCCGTTATGCGCGCCGTGAAAGTTCTCTGTACATTTTCTAGGTCGGCAATTTCACCTGCCTTGAAAGGTGCTGTTAGAGTGCAGCAATATTCCAGCCTAGATAGAACAAGTGACCTGAAGAGTGTCATCATGGGCTTGGCCTCCCTAGTTTTGAAGGTTCTCATTATCCATCCTGTCATTTTTCTAGCAGATGCGATTGATACAATGTTATGGTCCTTGAAGGTGAGATCCTCCGACATAATCACTCCCAGGTCTTTGACGTTGGTGTTTCGCTCTATTTTGTGGCCAGAATTTGTTTTGTACTCTGATGAAGATTTAATTTCCTCATGTTTACCATATCTGAGTAATTGAAATTTCTCATCGTTGAACTTCATATTGTTTTCTGCAGCCCACTGAAAGATTTGGTTGATGTCCGCCTGGAGCCTTGCAGTGTCTGCAATGGAAGACACTGTCATGCAGATTCGGGTGTCATCTGCAAAGGAAGACACGGTGCTGTGGCTGACATCCTTGTCTATGTCGGATATGAGGATGAGGAACAAGATGGGAGCTAGTACTGTGCCTTGTGGAACAGAGCTTTTCACCGTAGCTGCCTCGGACTTTACTCTGTTGACGACTACTCTCTGTGTTCTGTTAGTGAGGAAATTATAGATCCATCGACCAACTTTTCCTGTTATTCCTTTAGCGCGCATTTTGTGCGCTATTACGCCATGGTCACACTTGTCGAAGGCTTTTGCAAAGTCTGTATATATTACATCTGCATTCTTTTTGTCTTCTAGTGCATTTAGGACCTTGTCGTAGTGATCCAGTAGTTGAGACAGACAGGAGCGACCTGTTCTAAACCCATGTTGCCCTGGGTTGTGTAACTGATGGGTTTCTAGATGGGTGGTGATCTTGCTTCTTAGGACCCTTTCAAAGATTTTTATGATATGGGATGTTAGTGCTATTGGTCTGTAGTTCTTTGCTGTTGCTTTACTGCCCCCTTTGTGGAGTGGGGCTATGTCTGTTGTTTTTAGTAACTGAGGGACGACCCCCGTGTCCATGCTCCCTCTCCATAGGATGGAAAAGGCTCGTGATAGGGGCTTCTTGCAGTTCTTGATGAACACAGAGTTCCATGAGTCTGGCCCTGGGGCAGAGTGCATGGGCATGTCATTTATCGCCTGTTCGAAGTCATTTGGCGTCAGGATAACATCGGATAGGCTTGTGTTAATCAAATTTTGTGGCTCTCTCATAAAAAATTCATTTTGATCTTCGACTCTCAGTCTGGTTAGCGGCTTGCTAAAAACTGAGTCATATTGGGACTTGAGTAGCTCACTCATTTCCTTGCTGTCATCTGTGTAGGACCCATCTTGTTTAAGTAGGGGCCCAATACTGGACGTTGTTCTCGATTTTGATTTGGCATAGGAGAAGAAATACTTTGGGTTTCTTTCGATTTCATTTATGGCTTTTAGTTCTTCCCGCGATTCCTGACTCCTAAAGGATTCTTTTAGCTTAAGTTCGATGCTTGCTATTTCTCTGACCAGTGTCTCCCTGCGCATTTCTGATATATTGACCTCTTTTAGCCGCTCTGTTATTCTTTTCCGTCGCCTGTAAAGGGAGCGCCTGTCTCTTTCTATTTTACATCTACTCCTCCTTTTTCTTAGAGGAATAAGCCTTGTGCATACATCGAGTGCCACCGAGTTAATCTGTTCTAGGCATAAGTTTGGGTCTGTGTTGCTTAGTATATCTTCCCAGCTTATATCGGTTAGGACTTGGTTTACTTGGTCCCACTTTATGTTTTTGTTATTGAAGTTGAATTTGGTGAATGCTCCCTCGTGACTAGTCTCATTTTGTCGGTCTGAGGCTCCACGCATACATGTCTGAACCTCAATTATGTTGTGATCTGAGTATATTGTTTTTGATATGGTGACATTTCTTATCAGATCATCATTGTTAGTGAAGATGAGGTCTAGTGTATTCTCCAGTCTAGTAGGCTCTATTATTTGCTGGTTTAAATTGAATTTTGTGCAGAGATTTAAAAGCTCGTGTGAGTGTGAGTTTTCATCAGAGCTGCCTCCTGGTGTTATTACTGCAACAATATTATTTGCTATATTCCTCCATTTTAGGTGCCTTAAGTTGAAATCCCCCAGGAGCAAGATGTTGGGTGCAGGAGCTGGAAGATTTTCCAGACAGTGGTCAATTTTTAACAGCTGTTCCTGGAATTGCTGGGATGTTGCATCCGGAGGCTTGTAGACTACCACAATGACTAGGTTTTGGTTCTCGACCTTTACTGCTAAAACTTCCACTACGTCATTTGAGGCATTAAGCAGTTCTGTGCAAACAAGTGACTCTGCAATGTACAGGCCAACCCCCCCCCCTTTTGCCTGTTCACTCTGTCACATCCAAGGGAACGAACATCCCCAGCTGCTAGTTTTTATTTTCATCCCATAATGTTTATAGTCCGTGGGGGGGGTAATGTTTTATGATGGTCTAGATGTTAGACAAGTGAAATGTGAGAATAGAAATAAATTAGTTAAATTGTTTAAAAATGATTTATAGAACTTTGTCTTCCAAAAGATAATTCATGGTAGAGTTTTCTGTACCTGACCCACAATGATGTCTTCAACATGGCGAGAACCAACATTCTTCATCAGAATATTGAAATATACAAAGTTCCTGAGTTCCCTAACTTGAGGAAGTCTGATTTTTTTCTACCCACAACTTCTCGACTTTATTTTGAAAACACAAACATAATTTTAACAATCTTGAGGGAGACTGCATATATAAATGGATACAAATTTGAGTACATATGTGCGTGTGGTATAGATGGACCTGTGTGTGTGTGTTTTCTGTGTGTGTGTGTGTGTGTGTGTGTGTGTGTGTGTGTGTGTGTGTGTGTGTGTGTGTGTGTGTGTGTGTGTGTGTGTGTGTGTGTGTGTGTGTGTGTGTGTGTGCATTCGTGATTACGAGCATATTAGTGTACGAGGCGATCAGTGTGTGTTATACATATGCATGTGTATGTGTGAGAGCGTGTGCGTTGTTTTGTACGTGTTCATACACGTACAAAACAACGCACACGCCGTGGTTGTGGAAATGCGCAAATGAGTGTGAAAATAAGTGTGTGTGCATAAGTAAGATTATTTAGGCGCAGGTACACATACATACAGTTACACAAATTATTATACACAATAAAATATGTGTAAATTACCCAGGATAACCCCAAAAAAGTCAGACAAAGTAACTTATTTCCATTGTACCGGACTCTTGTAACTGATCGTATTACATATACATAAGACTAATAACGAAATAAAAACATACAATTCAACACTTGTTATAGTTCTGGTGGAGGTGGACATAGAGATTAATACACGAACATTCATCCACACAGAATAACACATTCATAAACACACTTAAACTATTGATTAAGTACAATAAATATTTATTAATGTAGATGAATTGTATAAAATAAATAGAACTCCCAAAATTTCATTGAGTGGCCAGGCCTTGGTGGCCGAACTGGACGGTAGCTTGGCTGCGTCTGGCTGACATACGGTCCAGGCTGTCTTGGTGGGTGTAATTACAGGACGCAGTTTTCTGCGTGTCCCCTCCTGTAATTCCATCTACCTGGACAGTCTCTACCGTAGACCAGGTAGACAAAGGCCTCGTTCTCATCTGGCTAGATCACTGGGGGTGGCTGAGCTGACTTCGGGATAAATAACCTGGGGAAGGCTAAGACTGGTATATAACCTAAGGGAAGTGAGGAAGGGAAGACATCCGGGGGCCCACGGATGGATTCCTGGACACATGGACCTGGGAAAAGCGAGAATACCTTGGGGAAGTGGGGAAGGGGGGATATCTGAGGCGGACAGATAGACTCCTGGACACATAGACCTGGGAAAGACGAGGGAGACTGGTTGTTGAGGCAGACCTGGAGGAAGTGGGAAAGGGAGAATGTCTGAGGCGGACAGATGGACTCCTGGACACATGAACCTGGGGAAAGCATCAAGAACACAGCAAGTGGGTGGGTGGACCTTAAAGACGAACCACTGGCCTCCACGTGGCAAGGTCTGGTAACTCAAAGATAACTCTGAGGCTGACAGTGGTCGCAATTCCGATTTCTCGTAAAAAAAAAACGCTTTTAGAATTTTGGGAAAGCAGAGCATACCGATATTAATGTTTTTCATAACCGAGTCTCGTGAGTTGAGGTAAAGATTGAATACTAGAAGACTGCCTGCATCTGTCATGCCTGTCACGCATAGCATGGGCATCCTCATAATAGGTTACGAGGGACTTATTAGCAACCACATGTTAGGAGGAACCTATGAGGTACCATACAAGGAAGGTATGAGGGACCTATGAGGTACCCTTCAGTAAAATTGTGGGAAGATGGTGGCAAGATTTTCTTATGATAGCAACTAATAAATTCAATATAGGTTTATCCTAAGAAACTCAAGCTGGTTGGAAAATTTTCTTAACTTTACATTCACATACAGAACACGTACTGAGCACGTTGAAGTGGTTCAGAAATTTTAATAAACATGTTGATCAGAAACAGAACATTTTGATCTTGAACAGAACATTCATTGAACATCCACATAAAACACTAAACGTTTCTCACTCCTATATAGACATATGTGAGTCCTGTTGTATATAATGTGGATGGTTGGTAGTGAGTTGTGGTGGTGAATGGTTGGGATGAGTTGTGATGGATGGTTGACAGCGAGTTGTGGTGATGTATAGTTTACAATGTGTCGACTTGATGGTAAGTTGTGTTGTGGTTATGGATGGATGATAGTGAGTTGTGGTTATGGATGGTTGATAGTGAGTTGTGGTGATGGATGGTTGATGGCAATTTTTGGCTATGGATGGATGATGGTGCATTGTGATGATGGATATTTTAGAGTGAGTAGTGGTGATGTATGGTTTATTGTGAGTTGAAGTGATGGATGGTTGATGGTGAGCTGTGGGGATGGATGGCTGATGAGTTCAGGTAATGGATAGTTGATGGGGAATTGTGGTGATGGATGGTTTATAGTGAGTTAGGATTATGAATGGTTTATAGTGAGTTGTGGTAAGAGATGGTTGATGATGAGTTGTAAAGATTCATGTTGAAGATGAGTTGAAATTTTGAGAGTTAATGATAATTTGCAATAATGGATAGTTAATGAACTGCTTGTTAATTTTTTTTTGACCACATTGTAAATACACGAGATTAAATTATGCTGAAATAAGCAGTTTGCCTAAGTTGTTCTAATGTTTCATTGTGTTGTCTTGAGTTTGATGTGATCAACTTCCTTATATCCCATACCAGATCACTAGTTACTTATAAACATGAAGAAGTTAAGAAGTTAGAGAAGTGAAAATGTTAGAAAAGAGAAAAACTTCCCAGTTTTTTTAATCAAGTTTTGTAGTTAAACTTTATCTTCCATAAGATAGTTCATGAGTCTTCTTTACTTTACCCAAAAGTGTCTCAAACTAGCCACTTTCCACATCTTTCAAAATGAATGTTTTCAAAATGTCTTCAAAATGTCTTCAAAATGTCAAAAATCAATATTCTCCATCAGAATACAGAAATATATATAAAGTTCCTGGTTTCTGGAACTTTGAGAAAGTCTCATTTTCCTGCCTCCAACTTCTCGATTTTAATATGAGAAAACAAACAAAATTTTAACAACCATAAGGGAGAGCGTGTGCGTGTGTGTGTGTGTGTGTGTGTGTGTGTGTGTGTGTGTGTGTGTGTGTGTGTGTGTGTGTGTGTGTGTGTGTGTGTATGTACTCACCTAATTGTACTCACCTAATTGTGGTTGCAGGGGTCGAGACTCAGCTCCTGGCCCCGCCTCTTCACTGATCGCTACTGGATCCTCTCTCTCTCTGCTTCCTGAGCTTTGTCATATCTCTTCTTAAAACTATGTATGGTTCCTGCCTCCACTACTTCACTTGCTAGGCTATTCCACTTGCTGACAACTCTATGACTGAAGAAATACTTCCTAACGTCCCTGTGACTCGTCTGAGTCTTCAGCTTCCAGTTGTGACCCCTTGTCCCTGTGTCCCCTCTCTGGAACATCCTATCTCTGTCCACCTTGTCTATTCCCCGCAGTATCTTGTATGTCGTTATCATGTCTCCCCTGACCCTTCTGTCCTCCAGTGTCGTCAGTCCGATTTCCCTTAACCTTTCCTCGTACAACATTCTCTTGAGCTCTGGGACTAGCCTTGTTGCAAACCTTTGTACTTTCTCTAACTTCTTGACGTGCTTGACCAGGTGTGGGTTCCAGACTGGTGCTGCATACTCCAGTATGGGCCTAACATACACAGTGTACAGTGTCTTGAACGATTCCTTATTAAGGTATCGGAACGCTATTCTCAGGTTTGCCAGGCGCCCGTATGCTGCAGCGGTTATTTGGTTGATGTGTGCCTCCGGTGATGTGCTCGGTGTTATGGTCACCCCAAGGTCTTTCTCCCTGAGTGAGGTCTGTAGTCTTTGTCCACCTAGCCTATACTCTGTCTGCGGTCTTCTTTGCCCCTCCCCAATCTTCATGACTTTGCATTTGGCTGGATTGAATTCGAGAAGCCAGTTGCTGGACCACATGTCCAGCCTGTCCAGGACTCTTTGCAGTCCTGTCTGTGTGTGTATGTGTGTGTGTGTGTGTGCGCGTGTGTGTGTGTGTGCGCGCGCACATGCGTTGTTTTGTGTGTGTATGAATAATGGTGACCCCGCAGGCTGCTGTTGCAGAAATGTGCAAATGAGCGTGAGAATAAGAGTGTAAGTTTATTTATATACATAAACAGTTCCACAAATGATTATGCACAGTAACATATGCGTAAATTACCCAGGATAACCTAAAAAGTTGGACAAAATGATATATTTCCATTGTGCGCGGCGCTTGTAACTCACTGCGCGTCTTGCAGATATATAGGAAAAATAACCAAATGAAAATAAGAAGTTCAACACTTATTAAAGTTCTCGTGGAGGTGGACAAACACACTAACAAACGAGCACTCATAAACTTACACAAAAACATTCACAAACACATTTAAACTGCTAATTAAGTAAAAAAAATCTTATATTTAACGTAGAAAAATTGTATGATATAAATAGAACTTCCAAAATTCCATTGAGTGGCCAGGCCTTGGTGGCCGAACTGGACGGTAGCTTGGCTGCGTCTAGCTGATCTACGATCTAGACTGTCTTGGTGCGTGTAATTACAGGACGCAGATATCTGCGTGTCCCCTCCTGTAATTCCACCCACCTGGACAGTCTCTACCGTAGACCAGCTAAACAAGGCCTCGTTCTCATCTGGCTAGATCACGGAGGGATACATAACCTGGGGAAGGCTGAGGCTGGAAGATATCCTTAGGGAAGTGAGGAAGGGGAGACATCCGGGGGCCCACGGATGGATTCCTGGACACATGGACCTGGGAAAAGCAAGAACACCTTGGGAAAGTGGGGAAGGGGGAATATCTGAGGCGGACAAGAAGGACTCCTGGTCACATGGACCTGGGAAAGAAGTAGATACTGGTTACAAAGGCAGACCTTGGAAAAGTGGGGAAGGGAGAATATCTGAGGCGGATAGATGGACTCCTGGAAACATGGACCTGGGAAAGAAGGAGATACTGGTTACAAAGGCAGACCTTTTGAAAGTGGGGAAGGAAGAATATCTGAGGCGGACAGATGGACTCCTGGACACATGGACCTGGGAAACAAGGAGATACTGGTTGCAAAGGCAGACCTTGGGAAAGTGGGGAAGGGAGAATATCTGAGGCGGACAGATGGACTCCTGGACACATGGACCTGGGAAAGAAGGAGATACTGGTTACAAAGGCAGACCTTCGGAAAGTGGGGAAGGGAGAATATCTGAGGCGGACAGATGGACTCCTGGACACATGGACCTGGGAAAGAAGGAGATACTGGTTACAAAAGCAGACCTCGGGAAAGTGGGGAAGGGAGAATATCTGAGGCGGACAGATGGACTCCTGGACACATGGACCTGGGAAAGAAGCAGATACTGGTTACAAAGGCAGACCTCGGGAAAGTGGGGAAGGGAAAATATCTGAGGGGACACAGATTGACTCCTGGATACATGGACCTGGGAAAGAAGGAGATATTGGTTGCTGAGGCAGATCTTGGGAAAGTAGGGAAGGGAGAATATCTGAGGCGGACAGATGGACTCCTGGACACATGGACCTTGAAAACAAGGAAATACTGGTTACAAAGGCAGACCTTGGGAAAGTGGGGAAGGGAGAATATCTGAGGGGACACAGATTGACTCCTGGACACATGGACCTGGGAAAGAAGGAGATACTGGTTGCTGAGGCAGACCTTAGGAAAGTGGGGAAGGGAGAATATCTGAGGCGGACAGATGGGCTCCTGGACACATGGACCTGGGAAAGAAGGAGATACTTGTTACAAAGGCAGACCTTAGGAAAGTGGGGAAGGGAGAATATCTGAGGGGACACAGATGGACTCCTGGACACATAGACCTGGGAAAGAAAGAGATACTGGTTGCTGAGGTAGACCTTGGGAAAGTCGGGAAGGGAGAACATCTGAGGGGACACAGATGGACTCCTGGATACATGGACCTGGGAAAGAAGGAGATATTGGTTGCTGAGGCAGATCTTGGGAAAGTAGGGTAGGGAGAATATCTGAGGCGGAGAGATGGACTCCTGGACACATGGACCTGGAAAAGAAGGAGATACTGGTTACAAAGGCAGACCTTGGGAAAGTGGGGAAGGGAGAATATCTGAGGGGACACAGATTGACTCCTGGACACATGGACCTGGGAAAGAAGGAGATACTGGTTACAAAGGCAGACCTTGGGAATGTGGGGAAGGGAGAATATCTGAGGGGACACAGATTGACTCCTGGACACATAGACCTGGGAAAGAAGGAGATACTGGTTGCTGAGGTAGACCTTGGTGGTTGGGAAAGTGGGGAAGGGAGAATATCTGAGGCGGACAGATGGACTCCTGGACACATGGACCTGGGAAAGAAGGAGATACTGGTTGCAAAGGCAGACCTTGGGAAAGTGGGGAAGGGAAAATATCTGAGGGGACACAGATTGACTCCTGGGCACATGGACCAGGGAAAGAAGGAGATACTGGTTGCTGAGGTAGACCTTGGGAAAGTCGGGAAGGGAGAACATCTGAGGGGACACAGATGGACTCCTGAACACATGGACCTGAGGAAAGCATCAAAAACACAGTAAGTGGAGGGTGGACTTTAAAGACGAACCACTGGCCTCCACTCAGAGATAACTCTGATGCTGACAGTCAGTGGTCGCAAATAATAATGACTTATTAGATTTCTTATAAACTGACATGTAATTATTTAACATTTAGCATTTTGGGCAGCTCTAAAAAGGAAGTGTTTTGGGCTCGTCCCGGTTTATCAATTTATTAAAACATACTTAAACATTTTAAGATTTTTTTTTTTTACATAAGAACGATTATTATATAATGGAATCCGTATTAGCTTAGATTTCCTTTACTGTTTAGGAGTTGTTACAATGACATAACCTTATTCTACCTGCCTTTACTTCACTCTCGAGAGTTGTGTTAAAAAAACAGCAAAAAGGAATGAACAGACCTGATGAGAGTGAGAACACCAGAGATCGTCCCCACAGTCTAGCTACAGTAACTTTGAGGAAGGTGTCTCGCCCGGTGAAGAGATCTTGATCCTCTTCCTTCTTTCGAATCTGATTTTCTTCTATTCATCAACACATTTCATAATAATCTTCCTGATCAATAAACATTAACCATCAGCTCTCTCAAAGCAGTTAACACAAATAAACAAAGCACTAATATATTTTTCTTATTTACCGTGGCATTTAAATGAGGGTTAATGAATTGATCAAAGGAGCTCAGAGTAACTCATGGACAATGATAAACTTCTCTCAAAACAACATGTAACTGACTTAAGCTGAACATATACTCACAAATCACAAAATGATTCTTGTTCACACCGGCATATATGACCGTGAATGCTACGGATAATAGTGTCGACGGTTGAAAAGTTAAGGTGACGCACTGTTGGACAGATATCGTGATGAATTGTGGATGAACCGAAATGAATGGTTGAAAGTTAGTTGTAATGGTGTATGGATGATGGACATTTTAGGTAAGGGATGGTTGATAGTTGTTGTGATAGATGGTTGATGGGTAAATTGAAGTGATTTAATGTTAATTGTGAGTTGTGGTCGGTGATAGTCGATGGAGATATGTTATCAGCTTTGATAAGTTGAAAATACTGATGGGTGATGGTAAGATGTTATGAATAGTTGATAATGTGTTGTGGTGTTGCATGTTTGTAGGTGAGTTATAGTGAGGGATGGTTGATGATTAGTTGAAATTATAGCTGGTTGATGGCTAATATTGGTGATGGAGAGTTAATAAATTGTTTGTTTATTCTTTCTGTCCCAATGTGCATGTTAAGACATGTGTTCACATATCGGTGCTTTTCTTTGCGTTTATAATTATTGTCATTTTTTCTGGTGTTTCCTTTCCAGGTTAGAATCCTTTCCCTGTAAGTCACGTATGTCTTAGAAAACAAATACAAGGTGACCACAGTTTGAGTTGATGTAGCAGACCGAAATTAACACTATGAACCTCATCCAAAATATTTTTCAGCTACTCTGCTGAGGGAAGCAATAATGAAATGTAGGTTTAAACTGAACATAATAACAACACTACATATTTCTTGCATTCGATGTTGCAAGAAATATGTGAGGGACTAATGAGTAAACACACAAGGAAGTTATGAGGGACCTATGAGTAGCCACACAAGGAAGTTATGAGGGACCTATGAGTAACCATACAAGGAAGGTATGAGGGACCTATGAGTAACCACACAAGGAAGTTATGAGGGACCTATGAGTAACCATACAAGGAAGGTATGAGGGACCTATGAGTAGCCACACAAGGAAGTTATGAGGGACCTATGAGTAACCATACAAGGAAGGTATGAGGGACCTATGAGTAACCATACAAGGAAGGTATGAGGGACCTATGAGTAACCACACAAGGAAGTTATGAGGGACCTATGAGTAGCCACACAAGGAAGTTATGAGGGACCTATGAGTAACCATACAAGGAAGGTATGAGGGACCTATGAGTAACCACACAAGGAAGTTATGAGGGACCTATGAGTAGCCACACAAGGAAGTTATGAGGGACCTTTGAGTAACCACACAAGTAAGTTATGAGGGTCCTATGAGTAACCATACAAGGAAGTTATGAGGGACCTTTGAGTAACCACACAAGGAAGTTATGAGGGACCTATGAGTAACCACACAAGGAAGTTATGAGGGACCTATGAGTAACCACACAAGGAAGTTATGAGGTACCTATGAGTAACCACACAAGGAAGTTATGAGGGACCTATGAATAACCACACAAGGAAGTTATGAGGGACCTTTGAGTAACCACACAAGGAAGTTATGAGGGTCCTATGAGTAACCATACAAGGAAGTTATGAGGGAAGTTTGAGTAACCACATGAGGGACCTAAGGAAGTTATGAGGGACAAGGAAGTTACGAGGAACCTTTGAGTAACCACATAAGGAAGTTATAAGGGACCTATGAGTAACCATGAGTAACCACACAAGGAAGTTATGAGGGACCTATGAGTAACCATACAAGGAAGTTATGAGGGACCTATGAGTAACCACATAAGGAAGTTATAAGGGTGAGTAACCATACAAGGAAGTTATGAGGGACCATGAGTAACCACATAAGGAAGTTATAGGGACCTATGAGTAACCATACAAGGAAGTTATGAGGGACCTATGAGTAACCACATAAGGAAGTTATGAGGGACCTATGAGTTATGAGGGACCTATGAGTAACCATACAAGGAAGTTATGAGGGACCTATGAGTAACCACATAAGGAAGTTATGAGGGACCTATGAGTAACCATACAAGGAAGTTATGAGGGACCTATGAGTAACCACATAAGGAAGTTATGAGGGACCTATGAGTAACCATATAGGAAGCTATGTGGGACCCATGAGTAACCATGTAGAAGTAATATTAGCGACCCATGATTAAGAATGTAGGAAATAAATAACTAAAAGACACAATACCGTGACTGGAACAATACACAAATAACTCGTACATGTGAGAGGGAAGCTCACGATGACGTTTCAGTCCGACTTTGACCATATACAAAGTCACACTGTCTTAACACTGTCTTAACACTGTCTTAACACTGTCTTAACACTGTCTTAACACTGTCTTAACACTGTCTTAACACTGTATGTGTTAAGCCAGCAGTTACTAGATTCAAGAGAAGATTTTCGCAAGCCAGAAACTAACAAATTCATTATAGGTTTTTCTTAAAAAAATGAAGCTGGTTGGAAAATTTTCTTGCCTTTAAATTCACATACAATTTCGATGTTGTACAGAACATGTACTGAACACGTTGATATGGCTAGAACATTGAATGAACA